>NC_142671.1:24474956-24774956 GCF_964200805.1 Pocillopora damicornis
AAAGAAAACAATAATATTTAGACGATATTTTTAAGAAAAAATGCCGGCTACCTTTATCGTGTAAATTAAGAAAAGGTAAGAAATGTTAATAATTATTGATAAGTAAGAGTTAAACACTGTACCAAAAGCATACATCCAATCGCTCCATGTACACATTTTGTAAATTTCGTTTATGTAAGCCTGTTGTGTGAGGCGCTAAGTTTGCCACCTTGCACTGATAAATTTCACACGGAAAGAGGGTGTAATATTTCAACAGAGATATATTTCCCACAGACGAAGTCAAAGCATAAATTTATAAATAGGAAAAATAGACGAATTAAGATATGTTGGGCGTCATAAGCAAAATACACGTGCGACACTGGCAAATTTAATATCGGATGAACACGAACATAATATAGATCTGAAGTTGACATCATTTCACAATATTGAACATTCGTTTAAGAAAGAATTAATTCAAGAAAACTTAAAATACCACAGAAAAGTAACTATCAACAAGATATTTTCTTCTTCTTTTCCTTTTTTTTTGAAAGATAGCAGTTCTAACTTCGTGCCTTCTCATATCTATTTTTCATAAGTGAGGACCAGCTTTGGAATTAGGCTGTCAAAACCTATGTGTGAATTTTGGCGATATCTTGATGATGAGTCCAAGATAAGCAATCAAGTAACTGAGAACTTGTCACAGCGTAACTCGTGCGTGCATGGTTTTAATGTTCACCTCGAGATACAAGAATAATTAACGATAAAAGCAGACAGAAGTTGCTTTGAACAGGAACACCGCGAGTATAAAGATAGCTTTTAAAGTAATTACATTCACTAGAAGTTAATTGGCGATTTATAGTACACACATTGTGAAAAGAAGCCAAGACCAACAAGAGATTCAAAACACAAGGCTATTATATTATGTCCATTAAGATATATATGTTCCGTGTCTCAAATATGAAGATGAAGCCAGTGTTTTTAAATCTGCTGGCTTATGTCAGCTGTTACAAAAAAAAACGGGTCATCCTTTCGTACTATTGACGCAAATATTTTTATTTTTGGTTTATTTCAACTAGTTCTTTTTAAACGAATAAAATTTTAAACCGAAAGGACCACTGTTACGGGCTCTTGGACGTCTTTTAATTTTGCATGGGTTAAATGGATTGCTCTCCTTCATGTAAAATTTTTATTTGTCAAGTATGCCAGCAACTAAAGGAGGATATTCCAAAAGAAAGCCGAAATTATAACAAGCAATATTCCATTAGTTAAAACACACATTTCAAAAACATACCAGCCGGTAATTAAGTCAATTCTAACTAGTTGCAGTAAAAAGAAATAACGGGCTATTTATTTACAACAAAAATGTAAATTTTGTGATTAATTTTCACATTTCCCTCATAGAAATCTAGTTAATTTTGGTTCCGCAATCGATCCTGTTTAAATATCACAAAGAAGAAGGGAAAGTAATGTAACACCAGATGAATTGTCGGGGAACAACTTTGTGGCAAAAAAAGATTGTCAACATAAACTGACAATATACGGTGAGAAAAAATTAACTCGAGACAAAAGAAAAAAGTTTTTGTCATTGAAGTGAATGAACCGGTTTTTAATTTCTCCGAAAATTTCCCAAGTGTGAACAAACAGGTCAAAAAAAGACATTAGGCTAAAAACTCAATATGAACTCCGTGGACCACAGTAATCGCATTAGTTAACAGAAGTTGATGGCTGTCATGAGCTTCGCGTTAATGATGTCGATTTCACATCCTTGAAAGCAATCCACACTCAAGTAAAAAACCTTTTAAATGCCTAAATATTGTCATTTCAATTGCCTGTGTTCTTTTGAAAGCACTTCCTTCACTTTAAGTTTCCGTTGAGAGGTAAAACGAGATCGGAATAAAAATCTGCTCTGGCGAGCCTTTGTATGGAAATGTCTTAAAGTGCATGTAAACGTTGTCAACAAAGGATTCGCAGCAGATGGCGCGTTCCCTATTGTTCGGCCGTCAATCACTGCAATCATTAAGCGACATTACCTGACAATAGTAAAATAATAAACGAATTAACACGTATGCAGAATCGGCACAATGATTGGCATGAGGTGAGAAGTCATTATCGACTAAATAGCCCTCCACAAGCAGACTCACAAAACAAAACTGTCAGTGCCACCCATCTAGACCTTACCCAAGCAAGCTGTCAGTCATGTGCTCTTTGCCTTTGGTCACTTTTCGAGCTTTAACAGGTTATAATGTTGGATAAAAGTGAGAATTCAGGCGTTCACTTAAGAGAAAAATACCCACACTATTGCCCTGAACGGTTGTACAATTTTTTTAATCACATCTCGTGAAACGAACACCAAAATAGATTAACCTCCTCGGACTTCCACCCTGTTATCTCTGTAAACAAGAAATGTTTTGAAAAGCTCGCTGTAATTTGCACCCACTCTTCATGATTCTATCACATCTTGATGCTTCCTTCGCTCGGAAGACCCCGATCCTTGCGTAATTGAGAGGCCGTGTGTTCTTAATTGCATTGTGTCAACGCTCTTTAACAGAATGTCAACAAACTACGTAAATGAAGCAAGTAGCCAATAAGAATGCCTGATTAGCTTGATTTTCTCATCAACAGCCTCTAGGTGATACGTGGACATCGACCAATCGTCGATTAATGTTCAATTTTGATTTCTTATCGCTGAATAATGATATTGTGAAAAATTCCTGTAGGTCTCCAAGTACTGTTTTTAGGGTTCACATCTACGGGTGGTATCCTATTTCTGTTTCGGTCATCAGCGTGAGTCCTGAACGCCAACATCGCAATCATCTCTTCTCAACGTTGTTGCGTGTCCAATTTTAAACTAAGGAATATGAACGAAGCAATCAGAAATCCTGTTACACCGTTCTCGATCACCGATATTTTGAATCGTAATGATGTCCCACAGCAGAATAACAGCAGCCTTCCTTCTTGGAGTCAGCACCCTGCCCACACTCATCCCGTGTCGCCGACATATTTGCCATTACCGTACTTTCAAAGCGCTTTACCCATCCATCAGCTGAGCTGCTACAAAACATTCACTGCCTCGCAAGTTCCTACAGCATTGCCCTCACTTAGTAGAGAACGAAAACCTGAAGAAATCGCAGAGCGAGCAGAAGAAATAGCGAAAGTTCACAGTAAGTCACACAGTTACCGTTCACAATTTAAAATTCACTTTTACAGACCGAGTTAATTTGTGTCAATTAGACTATTCTCAATTAAGCAATTGCACATGTTCTGATTTACAGCTTTTTGTTTCTTCATTACAGAAAACCAAGAAAGAGATGTCAACCACACCTCGACTTCCAACCCTCAACAGCAGGCCAAACCGCGAAAGAAGCGATCAAGAGCGGCCTTCTCTCACGCTCAAGTATTCGAGTTAGAAAGACGGTTCAGCCATCAAAAATATTTGTCTGGACCTGAGAGAGCAGAGCTTGCTGCTGCTTTAAAACTGACTGAGACACAGGTTAAAATCTGGTTTCAGAACAGGAGATACAAAACAAAACGACGTCAGCTCGCATCAGAAATTTGCCCTCCGAGTGCGGCGAAGAAAGTCGCGGTACGAGTTTTGGTTCGGGATGATCACAAACAGTATGAAGACATAGGATTATCGGGTCTATCAATGGCGCCATTTGGCAGTCAAACCTTCGCTCCCCCTTGTGGTTTTTACTACAGATGAATTCAAGATTACTAAATCACGTCCCAAATGCAACAACAAACAGACCCTTCAAACCAAACCCTGCGAACACGAAGACAGTGACACTCAAAGAGTACCATTCAAACAATTTAATCGCTGCCGTCCTCGATGGCTCAATCCCGAAACAATTCTGCTTTAACACCAAATAGCGGCAAAAAGGTAAAAAGATTAGCGGAGGATAACGTTTTAACTCCTAGCTACGGAAGTAAATCACTTGCGTCCGGTGAATTACATGGAGTGGTCTACTCTCTCAAAGTTTACTCACATCATCGAAATTAGATTGCGCGAGTGTTAGGCTCTTAATTACCTTTAATCCAAGATTAAGATTAACGAGAGTGTATGATAGTGTTCAGATTGAGTGGGAGACTGAAAAAAATTCCCAAAAGAAACAATTATAGGCCTTAAGTTGAAGCAACGGTTATTGGTAGATATCGAAAGGGAATAGGGACATGAACTATATTTCAATTTTGTACCGACAATAGCACTAAACTCAACCGCGTACCAAAGTACGCTACTTTGATTTCTATAGCATCACTGTAGCTAAAAACCATCTAAGTAATATTTTCCCAAACTTTTTTAACACCACAAATAGCGAAAAAATTCACCGAATTAGGTCGGAGAGCGCATAAGAAAGACATGGTCGCCAGTGATAAACAAATACACATCCTTGAAAGAAGAGTCAGCCGATTTTTATTGCATTGATTCCTACGCGTAGAAATGTTAAGTCGCGACGAGCTGAAATACAGTCACAAGTAATTCGGGAGCCGCAACTTTATGCAGCACAAATAGAAAGTATAAAAAGGTCCGGGTGACATGTTTGTCCACATCTCTTTTGAATTACTTCAGCTTTAATTGATGCCTGGAGTTTCACATCCGAGAGCGCTTTGTTAACTCTCGATGGTGCGCAAGAATTTAACGGTCGAAATCATTGCATTTTTTCGATTGAGTCATTTACCGAGAGTGAGATAGAGCGATAGATAAGTATCACAGCGACACCCGAAATACAATTACAGTCGACTGAATTTGATTACAGTGCATCGTTCATCAACTACAAAGATACTCATTAGTGCTCATTACAAGGGCTTTTATTCTGGGGCTTAATGTGATTGTAAAACACTTCTTTAATACTCATTTAGGTGCCCCTCCCACGACACCATTTGAACGACAAGATGATTCGTTTATGCCACGCTTAATGGATCTCGTTTAACATGTCATTCTCACGGATAGGATTCCCTTCACTTCCAAACTCAAGCAAAAAGCTTGAGGAAATTTAAAGAGACACTTCAGGGCAGTTAGATGGCCGACGGAAGTGTGAAACCGAAGACAAAGCCATCTGTTAAATCCATTACCAACATACGAGTCTAAATGCGTTGGTCTAGGTACTTGAATAAACTTTAATGGAAGTTAAATTTTCATGAATAGCTAAAGCCCGTTTTAGTTTCTTCAATGTTAGCATTTCTTTTCTCGGATGCCATGGTTTCCTGTTTGCTAAAGTCGCACTAAGAATGGCACATCGTTTGAAGGTGTTAATGGCCATTTATATTATCATCGCATCGCTTTGTGTGGAGTGTTCTATTTAGAGATGTGTGTTTAATATGAGAAAATCAATTCCCAGTAATAACAGGCTTTACTTTTGTAATCGTTTTCATCAAATGGTAGGCGACTGGAAGGCTTAACTTTCATAGACCATCACTTGAGTTTATTGTAAGCTTACTTTGCTCCCAAGATGCGGGGGATTTGAGACCCTTCATTTTCGCACGCGACAGATCCTGATCCTCGATCAGTTCCCTCTGTCATAACAAACTAAATTCGTCTAAAGCCACAAAATAAAATGGCTTCTCCGGTTTCAGCTCCCAAGAGATAATGTACTGTCAAGGAGTAAAAACATAAAAGAAAACATTTCGAGCAAACAAAAACATTTTAGCTTAAAAAAAATATGTCGGGTTATCAGTGAAAGTACTAGGCGGTGGCATAACCTGAGCGCTCTTGGCGTTATAAGATTATTTCATGGCGTCCAACTACTCATCTTATACTTCATCTCAATAACTAGAGCGTGCGACCCACTTAAGAGGATGAAAGAAACTTATAATTCAATTTGGTTGCACAAGTTTAATACACCTCTTTAAGCCGAAAAAAATGTATGTTTATCTCTGATCTTAACAGTAATGTAAAGCTAACAGCCGGTTGCAATCCTCGTCATTTACTGCTATTGAAATATCGTACTTCATTTTTTCCTTCCCAAACACAAAACAAATTGAAAGCGAGGAGATGATTACATTATGCTTTTATGCTTTTGTGCTGTAACTCACTCTTTCTCCGGATGGTAGAGAGGCACGTGGTATTAAAACGGAACATACTAATGTCATCATTGACAGCCTGCGGTAGAAAAAACTAAATGAGGAATTACAGCTAAATTTCCATGCGGTTCATTTCAAAAAGGCGAAATGTGAAAAGAACCACCAGTAAAATACTGTGATTAATCTTGATGAGAAAGCTAAAATATAACAAGAGGACAGCCTCTACCAAACCTCCAATTTGTGTACTCACTAAAAAAAGACTCTCATGCAAGTATAGAACAACCAAACAAAAACAAAAGCTCGCACTAAGTGCCAGCTAGACAAAGCCCCTTTTCTAAATGGAACAACTGAACAGACAACAACCTAGAATGAGCATTTACTCGCTCAATAGAGGCCATTAACGACCACCACTAATTGTGCAAAGGTGTGAGAATGGCGGGTTTTGTTTATTACACCTTTAACTACCGAATTTACTTTCAAGAAGTATTGCTTGAAATTAAATGAAGCGGAGATCGCATTAAACCGCTTTTCAGTCCTGTTCAAATGCGTCTCGTTACAATTCTTCCGTCAAAGGAAATCGCGTAAACCGTGATTGCGGCATATTGGGTTTCCTTGGCGTTCGCGACGCTTTTTTTTTTTCTTTTTTTAACTTTTCAGGAGAGAATCGTAGAGCGAGAGAAATAAATAAAAATATTCGTAATGAGTCTTATGGGTACACAAGGCGCCTTACCGGCTGTGAGCAGTTTATCAACCAAATGTACATCTTAACAGATAATGATGTCAGGCAAAAATACAAAGCTATCCTTTTTATTACTTCATTGAAACGGAATGCTTGTTCAACGCTTATGTCCTTGTCTTTTCACGCAATTTCGATAAAATAGCACAGGTACATATCAAAGAAAATACAGGCAAGCATCGACACAAATCGGCAGCTCAGAGAAAGTACTAACAAAAGACTAGCTGATAACCTAAACACCCTCCCACTGCTTGTATACAAAGTACTTTTACGCCGTTTCTGCTTCTGGTGGTCCATTGTTTATAGAAGTTTTAAGTTAAAACTCTGATGCTTTTCTTTGAGTTTTATTTCAATTTCTTTCGCAACATGCTTAATTCCTTTGCGAAAAGCTAGAACTACAAGATTCCCATATCGATTGGCCTAAACAACATGAAATAATTTAATAATCTTTCCAATCTGAAAGTTTCAGTTTGTAGCACTTTCACGTTCGTTCTACTTCTATTGGATGAAAGAAACAAAATTTTACATGGAAATGAGCGACGACAGTTCATCCTAAGCTAGGCAAAGTAAAGAGAATGCCACAAGGATCCGAAAATCCCAAATCCGTTATTCATAGAGAGATAAATTTCTTCAAGTGAAAATGAAAACTACATCGATTATTCAGATGTGGTGTTATCAACCCACAGAGATAAAACCAGTCGGATTCGTCAAACAGGCAGTTGTATTACTCTTCGATATGTGCCACAAATACTAACTTACAATTACAATCATGTGTAAATAAATTACAGACCTTTTAGCAAAGTGTGGAGCATAAGTTTTTTTTGGTTTCTTTACTTTCAACCAATTATCTCTTGAATCTTGGAGGAATAATGTTACTCAAAGCAAAGGAAATCATTCTTCTACTCAGCGGCGAGGAGGGAGCTAGGTTTTCTCGAGTTATTACTACCGTAAAAAAAAAAAAACAAAAAACAACTGTTGTTAAGTTTGAAGTGAATAAATTGGTGAATAGTGTCATTCCACATGGGAATATTGAGATGAGACCGCATAAAACTGTTTCCCTCAAAGTGATAAATAGAAGTTACAAATGAGCTCTAACGGAAATACAGTTATCACCGAGAATATCATAATATAACATAATTCGAAAATCATCAGTAAAAACATTAGTGCATAAATCAAACAGAAACCCACAAATAGAAGAGACAACGACAAAATTTCAAAAGCATTTTTCAACTGATATATTACGTTTGACCTGGTGTTTTCATCGAGAGAGTTCTTTCTTTTTCAGCAAAACAAGTTACAAATGGAAATATCATCACGGCAGTTCCGAACTACTTTGCTGATAGAGGCCGCTTCTTTTATGGAAAATACTTTTTTAATTGTCCTAAAATCTAAAAGCACTTGATATAAATTGATTCATTGTAAATTACGCTGCAATTTCGTATTTATTTATGCAAAACAGACATAATGTCGATCCTTATATATTTATAAGGCGATCGAATCGGTGATGTTTTCACAGTAATGCACAAAAAAAAAAATATAAAGGAAGAGTATAATTCGTAACATTAACTCGTCTGAGCGTTTCACACATAAAGTTTTGCACCATAACTATCTAGCAATTAACTTGAAGACCTTTTAAATACGAAATTTAACTAGTCTACGTAACATGACACCAGGGGAAAATTCAACTAAGATTCTTCTGACATTTGAATAGTTCTGTTCTTGTCAGTCAGTAGGTTGCTTTAGCTTATTCACTCGCCAATGACGAAAGTGTTAAAAAAAAAAAAGAAAGAGAGAGAGAGAAAGGGAGAGAGAGAGAGAGAGAGAGAGAAAAGGGGAAAACACGCATACAAAATTGGCAATAACCCGGTTTTTGAACCTTGTCGTGTATATTAATACTGCTTGAGTTAATAAGGCTTTTTGGACGATTTTTTGTTTTTGTTTGGTCTCTACAGGAACTATGCATGTCCTGTGCACGCAGTTAAGGTAAAGAAAACGGATACGTATTATTTAAGTCCACATTAACCTATGATCCTATAAACAGTACTGGGAACATACTCCGAGTGATTGTGCACTCTTCGTAAACACGAAGAATCGGCTTCTAAGATAAAAGAAAACAACGAAGCACATCAAGATGAAAATAACTCAACAACTAGGACGCTGTTTCCTAACTAAAAAATCCTCCGATAGTTTTTCAACACCCCACCTAAATCTAAAAAATAAGTCACACAGGCCCTTTGTCTGAAATTTCTGGAGTATATTTTAAAAGCGCGCATCTGAAGTTGACTGACCTTTGTTCGCCAACACAGTTCCCAGCATCAAAGAAACTTGCAGAATGTTATGCCTCGTGCGACTTGCGCCTTACGCTACCACCAACAGAGAAGATAAACTGCCTAAAGACTAAACGAAACTACCCATCTCAAGCCTACTAAGCCCGATCCAGATAATTTGGACAAGCGTATGAACACTAACAATACAGTGCAAAGTATTTGAACGTTTTACTCCGTAGACATCTTTAAAGAGATTGTGAGTGTGAAAGATAACCTAAAAAAAAATAGAAGTAGCGCAATACTTCACACTTACTTTAGACGATTATTTACACTTACTTATATTTTAAAGCAACGAAGAGCTCCTTTTCTTCTGTACAAACAAATCATACACGGCATCGCACTTTAAAAGTGCTCAAACGTTCATTTAAGGGTTCGTTGTTCGAATATTGAAGTGACAGATTCTCAAATGACATCAAAGTAGAGAATTCCTCTTGCCACTATTTAGCCGAGCAATTTGCACTTGAACTACCTAACCTACTAAAAGAGGAAGAAATAACACAAGCAAAATCGAAAGTACCATAGGTGCTGATGGACTTATCACCGCATCAATTAAAGTCGCCTCCTGAGATTACCGCCTTGGAACCTTTTGACCTGACAAACATGAGTGATGTCAGGCAAAATAGAGTGAAAGAACGAACTCCATGACAGCTCAAGTAAGAAAAAGATTTATCTGCACTGCAAAGCACATTGGATACCGAAACACATCTTAAATAACAATTTCACTCTAACTTTAGTTTTCACTCAGTAACGCATCCAGCTTCAACCACGTTTTGGTCACGCTAGCACGTTATGTAGTTTTGATTGCTCTGCGATTAGCATTTTTAGCACAGCAAGTAAGCCCTAAACCAAAAGAGACGTCAGCAAAAGCCAAACAAGTTAAAACAAAATCAAAATCATCAGAATCAAAAAGGAAGTTTGTGTGGTACATAAAAGCATTTATATTCCTCATAATAGCGCACATTCAATTCTGCCCAAGCTTTGCAACTTAATCACGCTATAAGCGTGGCGATAAGCGAAGACCGATGGCCACTTTTATAATTTCACTAGAAAATAACGATCTGTGGTTACAATAATCAATTGAACTTCCTTACTTAGATAAACATAAATGATTGCTATCAAAAGGAAAGAAAACTGAGTAGGAAAGACCAGGTCACAGGTGTCCGTATAGTTATGAGATACTGGAGTTCTTTCGACTTATCCAAAATATCTACATAAAAAATTAGAAATTTACGTTAACCATCTACGATGAAAATTACATGTTTGATAAGATACCATAATTATTAATTTTGAATAACCCGAACCATATCAGTTCTGTCGATATTATATGAGGAAAATGAAATTAACCTTTGCACTTGAGTGGTAGCCTTTTACTCTAAGTCTTCCTTGCTAGCTATCGACCCGTTTTCCGTTTTCTGAGGCGACCAAAACGACAACGAGGCCATCCGCTATTGCAGTTGCTAAGTCCACTTTCAAGACCTTTACTCATGCATGCAAACTCTACATTTAGACCAAATAGAGTAAATTTCATCGTATTAATTTCCTTCCTTTTCTTAAAGTCCAAAGATAGTTTAAGATTCTCGCGAGACAAGAATGGTTAAAATGAGCAAAATCACACGTAACGGTTTTAAAATCATTTCACATTATTACCAATTTAAACGATCGACTGAAATTTCACATAGCAAAGTTTGAGTCTTGTCAGGTATGGAAATTTCTAACCCCAACAGGTTAGGAAATACGTGCCTCGTGACATAAAGGTAATGATATTAAAAACAGAAAAGTAACCCATTTGAAAAGTGTCCAGAGTAAAAAGTGATCACCCGGAGAGATATTATCTATATTGGTTTTACGGGTAGCGAAATACGAACAAATGGCGATATTTGCTTTGCTACGCATATGACTAACGATTAAAGTAAGTCTATGTCCCTTTAAAGCTTGGGGGCGGGTTTCTATGGGATATTAAGTAAAATAATTTCATCATACGTTCGTGGATAGTGCTTGATAAAAGCTAAATATGCTATTGTTATCCATCGCGCTTTTCTGACAAAAATATGTAATCATTGCGAAAAAGCAGCCTACTACCATAACACATTTATGTTCTCTTAGTCCTCGCTATCTAAGTATCTCTATAGCCTGAGCCTCTGTTTATTAGCAGCCTGATTGATATGACACACTTAGATATACACGTTCTGTTCTGTGCATGTCCAAAGCCGAATTGTGCTTTCTCACTTATCTAAATCATCTTAATGCTGCGAAGGTGATAAAATAAACATCACGAATTTTCTCCCTTAAGGAGAATGGAAATAAGACTGATAATTCTCAGCACCCAAAAAATTAGGGGCCAAAGAAAGCAGAAACATTAGTATCCTTCAACCTATGAAAATGGGGATCTTCATTTCTAAGAGCAGGGAAATAGTTGACATCAATAGCTCGATATTATCAATAGCCGAAAATATTCAAATATTCGTCTTTTTCAAGAGCATAGCATAGCTGAGAAAATTGTTTCCCTTTTTCAACCTGATCTCACCTCTCCTTAACTCTTAAAATTTTTAAGAACGATGATTATAAACTCTGAAGTTGAAAACTCCTTTAATTCGAATTCAGCATAATCTAATTATCAATTTGAAATCCAAATCTACAAATTTATCGTTAATATGGAGTACCTACATGAATGTCATTCTCGACACGTTTCGTACTGACACGACATTCACTACTGCCTCGAATTGTTGATGTATATGTTTTTAAGCAAAATCTTCCAGCTTGATCATGGGATAAAAAAAAGTACCTCTCGATAGTCCCAATTGGAAAGCTCCCAATTCTTCACCATATGATTGAAAGAAATACTCTTGAAGCTATTCCGAAAGCACTCGATGTATAAGATAAAAGTTTAGAATGTTAAGTTCTTGGAACACAAACCGCGTTGGAATACAAACGGTACTGAAATTAGGGCGAACAAGAATCACGAGTAATGAAGAAAAAATTATATACATAATAATTCCAAACTGAAGACAAAGGACGACATGAACCTGCCTGAGAACCAACAAGTAGATACACGATAGAAAAGAAAAATTCCACTCATTTTGCTTAAGAAAATGAAAAAAATTAACGCCATGGCATCAAAACAAACAAGCAAAATCCATTAGCAACGAGGCTTCTTTGATACGGAACCAATGCATGGTTTGATGCTGTTTCAGGTAAAGTTCGTTCACATAAAATCAGATCAGTTAATATAATACCTTTTACAAAATTAAAGAAATAATGATAAAAAACGCGTGAAAACGAAGCTGAAACGAAAACATAAAGACACGGCGAAGATACGTGTATATCTTTCAAAGTGAAGTGTAGAAGTAACTGGGGGCAAACTACAAGGGATTCATGTCTGTGCAATAACGCAGAATTTTCCCTATCATTTTATACCTTTTTCCAAAGGGAAACGAAATGACCGACTATAACAAGACAACATTGAAAGTCTCAATACCTTTTGTAAGACGCTACATTTGCTACTCTCTCAAAACTTTGCACTAATACACGTTCTAAGTTCAATCTCACTATCAAATTACTGTTTCTTGTCCAATTTACCAACGATATTGAAACCAAATGCAGATAATTTACTGGCCTCGAACAGTGGAAACGAAGTAAACAAACATCGACTATGAGACAGTTTCCGCCCCAGTTTGCTAAAATGATACTCTCGTTGGAAAATGTATTTTTATCATCACATCAACATATTACACCACACAATTGGTAGCATTTAACCTGTAACAGGGTCTCCAACCCTCTTTACTTCCCAACGTGTACATCATGGGCAGTTAATTCTTGAATTTCTTCCCAACAAGGCTAAAAATAATTGAAATATTTGGGTCAACGAATTATTTTCTCTTTGCCATAAAAATTCACTTTAAAAAAATACAGTCCCTTTTTGTACGGTAATGCCCAGGGCAAGTATAACGTAGAAATTAACAGAAGTGAAACAGTTAATGAAATGAAAATATTGTAACATACATGGTGCGAACGTCTTTCTTTGACGTATTAATTCGTGGCTTGAAATGTAAAGCATGTGTCATGAGAGCCTAAAGAATCATTCTCAACAGCAATGATTAAATAACTTAATCAAACGAGCGAGAATTTTCATTTGAAGACGAGATATGACCAAAGTAAAGCAAAGAAAAGGTCGACTATGTTTAAATGTTCAAGTTGTTTTCTTTGTTTTCATTTGGTTTGTGAATTATCGACAGAGTAATACTCATATCTTAGAATTTAAAACATATTTTGAATTGGGTCTAAGAATGAGAGAGGAATTGGAAATTTCAAATCCCAATACATCCAACTTTGTTAGTCTATACCGGCAACGATTTAGAATTTACAATGGAGAATAATAATTAGAATTCATAATGCAAAGCCTACTGTCAATTTACCCTTTTTCCGGCAAATTTAAAGTAATTAAAAAAACCATCAGCATTAATAATTATTACTGGGCCAAAACTACAGCTCGGCAGTGTGGTTATTCATCTTCCGAATCTGACACTTTACACTCGACCGGGAAAGCAGCTTTCTCTTTCTCACGACCTATAAATCTGTGAAAAACTCTTCCGAACACTCCTTTTGAAAATCGTACGTCCTATTAAAACAATGAACTGTACTTTACTTTCCGCTTGTGTTTACCATTTCCAGAAAACGCGCCGACTGGAAGCTTTGGCTTTTTAAAGCAATTTCCATCAATTCTCTACGACGGTGTTAATTGGAAACATAAATACAGAATACCTCACAGGAAACCGCTTGTCACAAAGCACACAAAGGAAGTAGGTTTTTCTTTGTTACTGTTTATCGTTAGGTCAACAATCAGTGAAATGCTGAAACAATGAATAGTCCTAAAAACCGGCTGTTTTTCATTTGAAGCTGAAGAAAATTTCACAGGATAGATGGTGGTTGGTTTCTACATGCAAGGCCTATAAGTAAGAGGAAAAGAGAAAACCCTCAAACCCCCTGCTTTTTTTCGTGGTTGCCATCTAAACGGAGAGTTTAAGAAAATGGTAAATAAAGTAAGTTTCCACTAAAAGTTAAATTTTTATAACTGACCATGAACACAAGATCATAAACTATAGAAATATAAAAATTGATGGCATATCATACAACGTGGTAAGCTTTTTAAAGCAAATCGGAAAAAAAGGCCGGCCACAACTTATGCCACAGCTATATCTTTCATGGCGGACGTCGCCAGAAAGGGAACTGACAATTAATAAAATCAAATCTGCCGCAGAATAAAAGTTACACATTTTAATTACGTACATTTGCCACGAATTAAAATAGCGAGCAATGATTATAAATACAAATTTGAAAAAAGCACATACAATGGAGTTCTATCAGTTGATTTTACATCTGTGACAGAAAAACAACCAGCAAGATCTTATCCAAAAAATAACAATAATTGCTTATGTATATGAACAGTTAGAAGATGATAAAGTATGATCAGTGAAGTAACACTACAAGAAAACTTCACAAGAGGAGAAATTGCCCAATAAGATGAAAGCCAGCGCCTAAATTCGACGCTAAACTGTTAATAATAATGACCACGATGAAGAGTCCAGCTTGAATAACATACAGCACAGATGGCAAGACGTATGTTGCAGAAATAAAAGTTGCTAAATCAATAACAAAAATTGTGTTTTACGTAAAGCCGTGTAAATATATATTTTTTTAAGAGTGACGTACCAATTCCACAGATAAGGGCAGGTGTTGCTGTTATGAACGGTTTCAATAATCACTTATACGCACCCTTCCTTGCAATTTTCCCGACATGCGATATGTTGTAAACGAAAAAAGAGTACCGATAAAATCTCACGGAGGAATTTTTCAAACAAAAAGGGTGGTGCTATGAAATCATTAAACTACGCATGAAGCATGATAGCCCGCGTGTTGATGAATGCACCTAGTTTTGGTTTTAGAATCAGAGGTAAAATGTTGGATTGTCAACGGACCACGAGGATTAATATCAATTATAATAATAATAATAATGATAACATGATTAAAAAAATAATAATTGCATATTTCAATAATAGTGGTGTTAATTGCGGGGTAATCAGGATGCTGAATCATAATTATATCAATGCTAAGAATTTGTCTATCAGAAGGAAACAGCAGAAAACCTGTGGTTGCGAGAGGGTAATAAAAATTCTTCTTCCTGGGAATTCTTGATACTTTTTCTCAGGGGCAGCTAAACAGTGAATTGACCTTTTTTCGGAATCGAAATTAACGATAAAGAAATGAAAGAAAAAATGGCTATGCAAATGCAACTATTTCTTAGAGCAGGTTTATGCTGTTAATTCATGCAAATATTGAGGAAGAGAAAGTCAAAACAATTATTTGGCAGTGAAAACTTCTGACTAATCACCACGATTTTTAATTAACAGAATAGGCTTAGATAATAACTGGGCGGAATTTGTGGAGAGGTACACAGTGATGCATTCTCATCAGTATGGTTCTTCAAACATTGTTTTTTGCTTTTCCTTATTATTGGCAGGCAGGTTCCTAGGTATGAAGTCTCCATAGTATCACGAAATTTACACATGTTAGAAAAGCAGGATTCATTCTGGAGGGTACCAGTGATTAGTTGCTAATATACCCTTGATCACACAATCCAGTGATGAAATCATAGACCACAAATATTTTACATACTTTGATTTTGTTCACACTACTCTATGACAAGCAAAAGTTAGAGTCTTTACTAGTAGAGCCAACACATACATGACTATATAACTGGAAAAAAAATTTTCTTTGTTATACATCTATGTGATAATTACCAATCCATTATTTCTGCAACAAATAACTATTGTTGTTGTTATTTTTATTATCAATGGTGTTCTAATGCAGAGAACTTGCTTGGTTTTTGTTCTGGGGGAAGGTTTGACACTGTAAGAAGTAATCAAGTAAAAAAAAGGATACAAAATGGGGCAAACATGTGAATAGAGATGCTGCTATTGCTACAAATAACTAATTGTAACCACAACCCTTATTTGCCCTCTCATGCTTAACTTACAAGTCAAGCTTTTTATGCATAATGATCAATATCAATGGTGCAAAGGTGCAAAGTACCAGACTATAAGTAGCATGAAAAAACTGATTCAAATGTTTCAACAAATACCTGCATTGCTATTGAGCTTCAGGCGCCTTAAGCGCAAGACAATTCAGAATTGAGCCTGACAACTCAACACAATAATAGCATGTTTAAAGTGCAGTGAGTCAGTTGACTTGTTGATTTGCACTGGTTTGCTTCTGAAGTAGAGAGCAAGGTTCTGGATCAACATCTTGTATGGCAATAGTATACACAGTAATGATGACCAGAATTTCATGCTTCACACTAATTCTTACATTTTTCTGTGAAATATACATGCACCACTTTTAACTTATGTCTAAGAGGATATTACACAGGTGTTCACCAGGAAAAAATTATAGTCTTCAAAATGAATTGCAGCAGAGGTGGGCAATATGAAGCAAATCCTATGTTCTAGTTGGCTAGCCCGACCCACGCAGCTTGGGGATCGCCTGCTTAGATCCAGCTCAAGAAAAAACACTGTGTGGAGTACACTTCTAGAGTTCATAACTTTTGGACAGTGTTTGCAATGGAGATGCAAAAAGTGGCTTGTTCAGTTGAGATAGCTAGATATTAGCCTTGTTCTTTTTTTGGCATTTTTCTAGACCTCAACTTTGTCTACACCCATAACAAAACAAAAAAAAGGAACTCAACATCTTGTATGGCAATAGTATACACAGTAATGATGACCAAAATTTCATGCTTCACACTAATTCTTACATTTTTCTGCAAAATATACATGCACCACTTTTAACTTATGTCTAAGAGGAAGAGGAGAAAAATGACCTCATGCTCGGTCAATAATAAATATACATATATGAAGTACATCAAGACACAAGAAATGCAATGCATACTTTGCTAGGATAAGCTATGTCCAAAGCATCCTTTAAGGAACACGAACAAGGAAATACTATAAATTTGGGCTTGCATGGTTGTCAATAAATGATGAAACAATTGTAGCATGCAAAGAAAGAGAAAAATCTGAGTCTTATTTAGGGGTTTTGTCCTGACCCAGTTCTAATCTGAGGTCCGATTACCAGGACACACTGAGCTACAAAGAGGGTGCAGGTGAGCCACTCCAGTGAATTACTAGGTTAATATCAAACAAATCAGAGATATCTTTTAAAATAATAATTATTCTTTAAAAAGACACACAACCGACTCGTAAAGCCTATGAAAAGAGTACTACAGATGCGGGTTGTACACAACACTAGCTTAATGAGGAAAATCTGACCTTGAAAATGAGGTTATTCAACTAAGAAACAGTTCCAGCAACTCTAGATCAAAGATGACACACACTTTGCTCCATCCAAAATAGTTGAGGAGCAAATCAGCCTTAACTAGCTCAGCCTGGTCAGCATTCTGAAGCTAGAGAGACTACAGCTTTTTATCCAGGACTATGCAACCCCCATGGACCATAAACCTATCTGCGATCTTTAAAAAGAAGGATACAAAGGGTGGACATAAGCAGGATTTTGAAAAAAAACTCCACAGCTTTGCCATGTGTACACAGCCATTATGGAGCAATTCTAGGTATCAGGAGACTCAGAGACTTATCCTTGAACAAATAAGTCATTTTGATTCCTAGAGTTCAGACACAGACCTCCCCTTCTTCGGGGCACATTCCCAGGAAACTTGAGAACACATTGACAGCAAGTGCAGTTGGATGATCATAAGATGAAAAAAAAAACAATTCAGAGGATTGTCTTTTTTTCTCCTGTGTTTGCTTAGACAGTAAATTCACAGTCAATGTAATCTGTAAGTTGCAAAAATTGACAAAATGTTTCTTAATGGTTTCTCAAGCTAGAAAATTGAGAATGTTCCAATGGCAGGCTACACAAGTCTGATATAACCTTTGTGGTGGCCATCAAATCAATAAACCCACACTTGATCATGAGAAAGGACTGGGCTCTGAGATAAATTTTTCACAAGAACAGAAGAATCTGCACCCTTTATAAGAGGAGTCCTGCAGTATGTTGGCGACAAATTATGGCCATGTCTAAAGTGAAGGGCATGACAGTTTAGGTCTTAAGACAGACTTCAAAAGGAAATCTTGGGTGACCATACACTTGAAATCAAACATGTTTGACCAAACATGTTGTTGGTGAACCAAAATATCAACAGAAGCATCACAGAAAATTGTTGTCTCTACTAGCAGCAGAACATTTGAAGCAGAGTAATATTGGTCACAACATTATTCAAAGTAGTTCTTCACCTATCAGAGGTTCAATCATTTCTCTCATAGCTGGCTGACAATATTGGGTTAATTGATTGCATATGACCACAAAGGAAGCTATACAAATCTTGTAAAATCTTAGCAAGCATTGATAAGAGTCCTTTTAAGGAGCAATAACACTGTCCATAACTAGCTTTTGTTAAGAGTACTCAAGGTCTTGATTAAAATTCCAATACATCAGATTTGATAGGGGTGTTCTTAATATCTTGTAGTGTTTTGCCATGATCAAGAGTTAGTTTGTTGGTGTTTAAGTGAAAAGTCATGAACAAAAACATTCACAATCATTAACAATCAAGCAGGTCAGTTAGTTTTTGTGGGTCTATTACTCAAAGATAATTAGCCTAAAATAGGGTAGACCGACAAAGGCTGAGCTCAGTGATAAAGCAATCTGTTCAAGAAGTAATCAGACAGTCAAACATCTGACTTATGTTAGATGCATTCACATTTCCCATCTGCATATGCCTGAAAACAGATTTCCAGTTATTTTTTTCCAGAGACAAAAGAGGAATTTTTTTCAATACCTGTAAATATCAACTGCTTCGTATTAACCAGATGTATGCCATTGTATTGATGGAATAATTTTTGTTTCAGACAAGTACTTAAAATACTCACAGGCCTTATGGGTGTTCTGACCCACCAGACCCTTCCCCCTGGATCTGCCACTGCAGAATGGGAACAAGGTTGGAATTAGAGTGTGAAGGAAATGAAGTCCGCCCAGTTCCTCGCAGATCGAACCCAAATTTCAACGACATTTTAAAACATATCGACCAAATCAAATTTCATTGTCGTGCAAGCCAACAAATGGCTGATAGTCGTACAAGCCAACAAATGGCTGCAAATCCCCTGGTAGGATTCTCATTCAGATACAGGCATATATTACTATTGGCGGGACAAATTACTCGGAAGGATTTCCGTACAATCCAAACTATTCCAAAACAAAGCACCAGTCTCAAGGTCAAAATATTGTTTCCGCCATGGTTTTCTTTATCTCAGTATAGGGCTGTGCGTAAATCTTGCTCACCGGTAAGATTTCTGCACAACACCATTCTTCATCATACATACAGCTCAACAATGACGAAAACGATAGAATGCCTTGAGGGCTACGGCTTTATTTTATATAATAGTATGGGGCTGTGCGGAAATCTTACCATCACCTAATGGATCTAAAATTCTACCGTTCCTTTATGAAGAAAACGTGGGTTAGCTCTCAAGTTAGCCACATACTCTTCCATTAAAACGAGAAGTCTCTACAAAATGCTGGGAAAGTGGTCGACTTACCTTATTCAACGCCACGTTTAATCCGTTGCTTCCACCAGATACTGTCGATATCATTCGGCACAAACTATCGATAAGCTTCGCTGGGCGGAAAAACATGATGTGAAATCATCTGGATGAAACTATCTCGTATTGAGACCTATTGTTACGTTTCCGCCGCGTGATTTGATTGGCTAAAATCCGGAGCGCGGGAAGTTTGCGCACGCAAGGTAGCAGTCCTCGATGACCTATGCAAAACAACCGACGGGAAATACTAATTTGAGTATGTCATTTCCCAAACTCAAAACATCTACGCTCTACTGTACAACTTATTCTTAACTAATGATCATTTCAATATCCAAAGCTTCTACGAGCTATATTTTTTTAATTCTAGCATTTGTACTTCTGGTGGAATTTGTTTCTGTAAGTGAGCTACTACATTAGATATATCCAGGGGACCCCAAATAACCAAAAAAGTCGTGTTGCCACTTTTGCAACCTGCTAAAACGCTTTTTAGAGAATGTTTTAGAGATGCCCCTGAAGACCCTGCATGAAAACGAAGCTACTACATGAAGCATCTTTTAACCTCGTTTATAGCAAGAAAATAGCGCCAAAATAGAACCAAAGATATAAATCAATGTTCTCGTCGTTAAACCAAGTGATGGGCTCCTGCTTAAACACATATTTAATTTGATAACTGTGAGTCACAAGATTTGTCACGTGACCAAGTGAGCATGTAAGTGAGGCTGGGCTACTAAAAATACTTTGCTATTCTTCATAGACAGCATGGATATTTGTTTTAGCTGAAACTGGAAGATTTGGGGGAAATCACATGGTTTTCGGAGAAAACGGAGGGGAAATTCGTTGTTGCCAATGGAGTATAAAGGGGAGCCTGTAGATAATTGACTACCAATGAGGAAGGGATAACTCATCTCGGAGCCTCTTGAGGGATCAGGTAAATTATCGTGACGCAGCAGAAATCAGACAAACCCCCTCCCCTTCCCCCTACCCCCGTCCCTAGGAGAAAGTCAATCTCTAGGACCTTATGAAAAAATAGAAGCTTTCCACTTGGATAGGAACCTTGGGTCTATGAATTGTAACTTCTTCGGTTACACTCATTAAATCTGCAAACCAGTGTAGCTTCAAACTATGTCGGATAGGAACCTGTTCGCAAGAGCGATAATCGTATGCAAGAGTTGGTCAGAGAGTTGAAATCCAAGAAGCTGTTGGTACTTACTAGTTTTTCTTGTTGCCAAGATCAATGTTTGCAGCTGATATGGAACATTACTTCGCTGCTCATGTAAGAGCGCCCTATTCGGTATTTTTGAAATGTGTGAAGACTACACAAGTACAGATGAGAGTCACTGTGGTGGATGCAATATCCGAGGTTCAATGCTTGGACAAACCCAAATGGATCAAAAACTGTTCGCATGTAGTAGCTAAATCAGTTTGTTAGTCGGATTTTTGAGACGTTCAGCGAAGATAAAGAAATCCGGTTGGTTTTTGACAGATATGATCTGCCATCTTCTCTAAAAGAAGTTACACGGAAAAAGAGGCGAAAAGGCAAGAATCTGTGGTATAATTGAATCACTGCTTCAACAGATATCGCAGAGATTCCGATGGATGAAAAGACTTTTTTCACACACTAAGACAAAGATAGTGCTGGCAGACTATCTAGCACAGAAGACCATCGCGGCTGGCCGGCAAAACAGGGGACGAGTACTTGTAGTAGGAGGTCAGAATGCATGGGAACAAGAGAAGATTTTCTCAGCTCCAAAGCAAACAAGAAGGAGCAGACACGGAGATTATTTTACATGCCATGGGTACTACAGCCAGAGTTACGACATGATCTTGACACAGAGGTTTTTATCTTTGCCCTCAGACATTATTTATTAAGTCTTTGTAAGAACACCCCTTTTGTTACTGGAAGGAACCACTGAGAAATTATTCTTCGGTCAATTTTTCGCACCATAGGCCTCGAAAAGGCAACCACTCTCCCAGTTTTGAAAGGAGCAGACGACACTGACTGTTGTCGGGTAAAGGGGAAACCACATGCTGGAAAGCTTTCGTGGAAGCTGAAATCATTATCGGTCTTTCTGAACTTGGAGGTACAGGTTTGATTCCCAGGGCTGAGATTACGGCTTCAATCAAGAGATCTGTGTGTCAGCTTTATCTCCCTAAGACAGAAATATGTTCTGTGACAGAACTGAGATGATTGCTTTTTAGGAAGAAAAAAGCTCAGTCGGAGAGGCTGCCACCGAACCAAGCTGCTCTTTAAAAAGCAATCTAAGGAGTCCATTATCAACTTTTACTGTGGAATAATGATGTGGTAGCAAATCCCATCCTGCCATCACCAGAGAGTTCTGGCTGGAAATGGATAGTGATCATTGAATTGTAATGATAAAGAAACTGCCTCCAGCACCTCGGGCTATTATTCATCTTGTAAAGTGCAAGTGTGCTAGGGAGTGGTGTTCCACAAACCCCGCCAGAGTAGAAAGAGTGGGCTGAACTGCACAGATAAATGTGGGTGTTTAGATAGTGGTGAAACGTGTAAAACTATGCATAATGATGAAGACGACGGTTTTAGTGATGATAATGAGAGTGACGAGGAAGAAGATGGTTGAAGATAAATATGAATCTGATGTTTTGAATGATTAGGTTTTGCGAAAGGGACACTGCCAGTTCCAAGTTGCTGGAAGATTTACTTATGATCAAATCTCGAATGCTTGTGGCTCTCTGGAGTACAACAACAGGTGTACTTCTGAGAAATGAAGAAAGGGGATAAGTTTCTAAAGAAACTGTGGTGCTGCGTCGGTGGGAGAGTATAACAGGGTAATAGAATACCATCAACTGAGTTGATAACATAAATTGGCCATCGTAAAGAGTTTCAAGCCGACATTTCGAGGGTTAGCCCTTTGTCAGAGCAAATGCAGGAACTGTGGGTTGTGTGAGTGTTGTATGGGGGCTCGCTTAAACGACAGAAACAGGATAGCCACGTATATCGAAAAACTGGCACATTGCCCCTGATTTTTTCGGAAAGATCAGAGTCGTTACTGCATACTTCTGAGTAATATTGTCGCTAATAATTTTTCAGAAATGATAGTGTGTTTTCTTTTGGTATAATTGAACTCTCAAGCAAGGCCATTTATCATAGCCTCGCTCTCATGTTTTTGAAATTCACGTGACCAGCACATTAAATAGGAAAGGAACAGTTTGAGCTGAAAGAAATTTCTATGCTGTTTATGAAGTATAGCAAAGCATATTAGCCATTGTTGGAAATTCAAAAATTCTTTAGTAGACCAGCCTCACTTCCATGTTTATTAAGTCACGTGACTAATCTTGTGACGCCCGCGCCCAGTTACTGAACGTGCGTTTAAGACATCAGCGAGAACATAGATTTATGTATTTGGTTCTATTTTGGTCCTATTTTCCTAATAAACAAAGTTAAAAGATGTTTTATATAGTAGCTTCGTTTTCATGCACAGTCTACAGGGGCATTTCTAAAACATCCTCATAAAAGCGTTTGAGCAGGTTGCAAAAGTGGCAACACCACTGTTTTGATTATTTAGGGTCCCTTGAACATATCTAGTGCAGTGGCTTGCTTTCAGCAAGAAATTCCCAAGGGACTGTAATTGTGTACATTTGCTCCTAGACTAATTCGTAATAACCGAAGAAGTCTTAAAATAATCCTGGAACATCCTGATGGTCCATTATAGAGAGTACACCTCTCAAAGGCCTTCGATTTTCCGTTTCTGTTTTATGGCGCCACACACGTACGTCAGCCAAGTTAACGATAAATAAACTAAGTCGAAATCTCCTGTCTCTATTTTCAAGTGAAAAGCCGCCTCCCAATTACTGATTCACAGCCCTAGTAAGTGGCAAATTACGACGTTAGTTTAAAGATACGGACGAGAAGAGAAGTTCCACAATTCTACAAGTAACTATGTATTATTTCACTTAGTATATA
This sequence comes from Pocillopora damicornis, assembly GCF_964200805.1. Lineage (NCBI taxonomy): Eukaryota > Metazoa > Cnidaria > Anthozoa > Scleractinia > Pocilloporidae > Pocillopora > Pocillopora damicornis. Next base: position 24,498,558 of record NC_142671.1, read on the forward strand.
GACACCATAGGCCTTTACTGGTAAGAAAAGTCGACTTTGGTAAGGAAAAACCATAGTTGTGAAGGGTGAACCTTTTGCTATTTATTCATCGAGCTGACAGAGTGGCACAAAAGGCAAGTGACTTGTCATCAGTTAAATAGCGATGGAAAAAAGGACTAACGAATAAGAGTGAACATACCATAAGTTTTCAACCATCCTCAATGAGTAAATCTATGTAATACCCCATCTAAGAGCACTCCCATTGACACCATGCATATGTACAGAATTAAGTAAAGTCGCATTCGACGGCTTAATGAGCACCAGAAGTCATTAAAGTAAAAAAGAAAAAGAGAACTGCTCTAATTGTAGAAATAAATTTCGAAAAAATTGCTTGCGGTAGGGCTGTTTTATAATGTGACTGCTGGGATTTGCTCTAAACAAAGCCATAAAAAATGTTATGTCAAAGAGTAGAAACAATGCGATTGTGTGTTGGCCATATGATTTTTTGTGGCTAATGCCTCCTATAGGAGGCAAAGCCACACGTTATCAAAATGAGTGATGGCAAGTAACAGCAGAATGTCAATTTCACCCAATTTTGACACGATGTCACTTGTTTCTTTCAGGGTATCTTGGTAGATCAACATTCGCACAAGAGATTATTGGGTGCAACATACATGTACACTAAAGATAAAAAATTTTCTTTGAAACACATTATTTTGTGCCTAAAAAAAACCCAAGATGCCATATTCTCAGTTATTGCCCATTAAAACCACAGAAGAAGACAAACATCCTACAATCATTTCAGAATGGTGCATGACTAAAAGAAAATTTTTCCTTGCAGAAATATCTTAATAAGTGTGAAGGGCACATCCTCAAGGAAATATTTTACTTCAAAGAGAGAACATTTTATGATTTAAATCAGCAAATTATGATATAATTTTTCTAATTCTTGCCGTGACACAAAGGCATCTCTGGTGAGTAATTTTAAAAAATAGTTTTCCTTGTAGAAATAACCAAATAGACGTGATCTGCACATTGTGAAAACTTTAAGGAAAAAACATGTTTGAAGAGAGAGTATTTTACCATTTTAATCTGTGACTAATGCCCAAGAGAGCTGCTAAATTTGTGAAACTAGCAAGGTCTGAAATACGGTACATTGAGTTTAACAGGATGACCCTATATGAAGGAAGAAGCTGAGAGCCAATCAAATGGCATGTCCTACAATTTCAATAAGGAAGTCAAATCAGGAGTATTGCGTCTCTGTAGTGGCCGACAAAAGCAAAGAAAGTTTTGATGACAACTGAGTTTCACAAGTGAAGACCCACAATAAGGCACGGATTTTACATGACATTCTGCCGTCACTATATGTGTTAAAAGCATCGAAACTCTCAGGTTTTTCTAAGAGCGTACCGTAATGATTCGATTTAGCGTCCTCGTTCCAATGTGTCTCCCTCGCAATTGCTTTGTTAATAAGCAGCACTATTCTAATAAGCGCCCTTATAGTCTCAGTAATAGCACTGTTAGACTACACGTACATTTAGATTAATGGTGGTTCATCTGAATTCAATTGCTTGTTTAAAGCCTCCTTACAGAAACAGTGATCTTCGTCTCAGTCTCTCAACTATCATGTTCATGTAAGAGTAAAGTTCCTTCAAACGAATGATCACCTCTTAACATTTTGCAACGATTGCTTGGTTGGTTGTTCTAACCAGTGGGGATCTAGGGATAACAAGTCCGTTTCCCTGTCTTCTTGATCCTTTTAAATGGAATCCAAGCTTTCTTCGCACATTCTGCTGCTCCTTGGAAAAAAAATAAGCTCCCCGTTTCGAATAAGCGCCCTCCTTCGGGGAACCAAAAGAAAATAAGCTCCTCGGGCGCCAGATCGAATCATTACGGTAATTTCTCGAGAATCGTAGAAGAGGGAAATTATCAAAAAGAGCTATCAAAATTTAATTGAATATGATAATCATTTCTAATACTGCATTTGGAGGAAGTTTGAAGACACTTGCTGACAAATGGTCAAATTTACCAAGAAACTAAATTTACTAAATTTCATGAAGGGGGTTCGAGTGGGGTGATGAGAGCTCCAGCGAAGATTGGGAATGGATGGCTACCACGAGTAACAGAATGAAAGGTTCCCAGGGGCCTTTGACAGAATAAATTGATGAACACTCCAAAGTTGGGTGCTACTTAGTTCTCCTGGGGATGAAGAAAGCGAAAATTGTGGTCAGTTCTAAGGTTGAAGGGTGAACAAAGGTATACGAGAAATTTCTTAGTTTAGTTTTTTTTAGCGGTGATTTAGCACTTTACAGGGAAGCTTTTATTTGTTCCAAAAAGCTCCTTGTAGTTTAGAAAGTCCATTTCCTTCGTCTTATCACAAGTCTTTCGATAAAATTGAAAAGCAGCAGGGCCTTGTACAAAAGTTTTAAAACTCTTCTTTCTTGCTTTTCTTCTACCAAGTCCTCCACAAAATACCGTTTAAGTTACGGTCAGTTTCACAATGGTTTTCCAATCAGAACGAGCCCACAATGCTGAGAGGTATAAGCTTCCTTCCAGGTGTTCTCAAGAAAACAATGCATTATAACCTTCCCAGCAACTTTCGCATACCTTTATTCGCAAAGGATACAGCTTATTATTTTGACCAAAAAAAAATATTTTCAAAAGCACTCTGTACAGGTATGGAATACAATTGTACAAAAAAAAAACACTCCACAGAGGTACAAGATTCTATTCACATATCATACAGAGAAACTGCAGCTTAAATTCTGACTAAGAGGCTAGGATGGAGGGAACATCAACGACACGGTTACGTATAATGGCATACGTACATCATCAACTGTTACAACCTGTGTAGGCACAATGCATTGATAATTAGCCAATGTAGAACAAAAATTTGCACTTCTATTTATCGTCAAGTAACTGCGAAATGATTTTACATTTTTTTCTTTCAATAGAACTATCATTGTGATGTTCTGTCTCTATTCAATTAACTTCGCGTTTTTGGGTGAGATTTTGTAAGAATTACGTAACGCCAGTAGCGTTTTATTTCTCGCCAGTGTAAGCGTTGTTTTCGTCAGGTAATTCTCATTGCTAGTTGATTTCAACTAATTCAGTCGTTTCGTCAGTTTTTGCTGGCACCGAGTTACTTTTGTTTAAAAGTTTGGCTAAACTGCAGAATACCCTGCCACTCATTTACATGTCATTGAATAAGAATATCAGGAGCCCAGGCTCCTGCGTCATTGTGTTATGCCTCGATCTTCAAAGCCTCCCGACACATGTTAATGAGGTGGACCAAAGTGGCAGTGTATTCTGTGGTTACTCCAAGAGTTTTACTGGCGGACTTGGTAACGCCACAAATGGTAAGTTCGTTTCTATTTCATGTAGCTTTGTCTTTTTTCTTGTTGTTGTTATGCTTCTACATAGATTAGTGTGTTAAGTATTTATTTTCAGTCGAATCACATCTACACTTTTACACATCCACACATCTTTACATCTAAATATTCGTCTAACTGGAAAATAGATTAAAGGTGCATTCATGTTGTGGCGTAAAACGTGAAGTATTTAGCTACAGCCACGGTTTTTTGAAAGCGCTTACTTTATAGTAGATTGTTTTAACGGTTTCGGGTCAGTGCTGGATAAAAGGGGAAGGGCACTGTAATAGTGTGTCTACGTTTTGTTTTCTCTTCGATTTCCTCCACAACAGAGAAAAAAATTAAAATTTACAGCAAAAGTTGCGAGGTTTTAAATCAAGAGCAACGTCTTGAAACGACCGCTGAATGACGTTATAACGAAAAGCCTCTTCTACGTATTGCGCAATGCAGAGAGTATCTTGCAGCTCGTCTCGTAACGATTTGTGGGATCACGTAAGCGTTATCAACTGCACTGGCTGCGCAAAACTCATTATGGCTTACCTCTGATTGCTTTGCTTTTCCTGAAAAGCCATAACTCTGACAAAGAATTCCTGAAAAAAAATTCCAACCAAAAATAAACAAACCAATTGAAAAATACAGTCAATCTATGAGTCTTATGTGAGCAGATAGACTTACTTTTGAATATCTTGGCATTACTCTACATACGAACCCTGATTAAGACAGACAACAAACGCGAAATTCATGAGCGCTACGATTTTCACTTTTTGATTTGTATGCAAGCAGACTTTCTTAAAACAAATACTTTTATGACGAATTGAGATCGGTTACTTTGGCATGTCAAGCTAGATGCAAACACTTAAAAAAATGACCGTCTTCCGTGCATAAAGGCAGAAGCGCTTTCTACGATCTTTTCAGCAAGCACTCAGCAGCAGTTACCGATACTTACCTGCTTATTCAAAACGTTTCCTCTAAACAGATTGTAAGCTGTACGTACTGTATATCTTTTATCTGGAATAATACTGCGATATATTTCAAATTGCTTTATTTCTCGAGGTTCTTCACATAAAAAACTACGTAAGCTGCCGTGAAGAGGAAAACCGAGAATTTGATCTATCTTTCAACTACAACACTTCATGTTTCACCGACTTACCCGTTGAAAATACTTTGTTTACTCCGCAGTCTAGCCACTGAACACGAATGCAATACCGTACCTATGTGCGGGAAAAAGGCAAATGAATGAATAAAAATTGATATGCAGAATTAGTTACACCAAAGAAACAATATTTGTTGCCGAAGAGGCAGACGGCAATCGTGTCTGTCATTCTTACCTCTCTATCATGACGCATAGAGAACGTATGGCGCTCACAGGCTCTGAACGATAGCACTGGGTCATTTGGCTTTAATCTCTACAACATAAACAGTAATAATTGCAGTAAACGCTGTGAAAGGCTCCTGGTAGCCTGCAGAGCAGGCGTAATTTTGGCGCGCGAGTGCCCAGTGTTTTCTCAGCGAAAATTGATTTTAATGACTGAGGAAGGCTAGGAGAGAAAGAAATTTGTACCAAGGGGGTGAGCAACAGCAAAACAAATTAGGAAAGGGATGGGAGTGAGGGTGGGGGAGTGAATGTTACCCCTGCCCGCAATTTTCTTTTCGCCTTTCCCTACCCCCTTCCTCCACCGTCGACTCTACCTCCAAATCAAACATGGCCAGTTGAATAAACGTTTGCGCTTCTTAACGTCAACTCGCCCTAATAAGACGCCTGTAGTGCAGGCTGTGCCCTTGAGGCTTTCTAGGGCTTTAAGGTGGCTTTTTAACGAGGAGGATCTCGTGACAACGAGAGCCAGAGAGAAAGGCGCAAAATTAGACGTGCAAAGCATAGAAGAAAAAAAAAACCATAAAAATAGCGAAAAACAAATACACAAACCTGGAGAAAGAAGGAATACTTGGAATCCATTTCATCTTTGACTGCTTTAATTTCAAAATGAAATCCATGAAGTGACATAATTTCCGAGTGGTACTTCAAATGCTGAAGGCAACAAAAATAAAGGGTTAAAGTTCAACAACTTTAAACGTTATATAGCAAGCCTATATGTCCTCTTATGAGGGTAAAGCCAACGACTACTACGCACTGTAAACAAACATTTCTCAAGAATAATTTGCTTGTAACCAAAGTCTGACATTAGTCTCATCCGGGAATTATCAAAAGTAGCGGCAACAACCTTGACAGAACTTATGCAATCGTAGTAAAATGAATAATTCAATCACAAAGAAGTGACGCAGACTGCCATTAACTTCGTTGTGCCCTTCCGAAGCCCTATGACTTGACTAAATGAAAACAGCACTTTCACACTCACCTCCTCTAATATGAAACCTTTACGTAGCGCTCCATGTTCAAATCTCGTCATCAAAGACATATCACCCCCTCCTTGCAACTAAGTAATAGATAGCAATGTCAATACCAAGAAATGGGACGTCCTGGCTGATAAGCGAGATTTTCCCACAAAGACTTCTAAATAACAACACTGATTAGACATAACTCAAAACTTCTAAGAAATCGATAAGAATGGTTTACCGCGTGATAATGTTGGCTGTAGATACGAAGTAACCAGTTCTGAGGAACAAGGTTCATCTTTTGCAGCTCATCAAGCTGTGGACCTGAAATAAAACACATATTCATCGATCACATCAACCTCTAAGGAAGTGTTATTAAAAAACGCTGTTGATGGAAGCTGCCGGCGAAAATATAGATAAGACATAACGACGAACCGAACTGGAAAACCCAAAGGGCCGATACTGACCAATCACTAATAACGAATTCTTCCAGCCAATTACAGAATGGCTAATCTGACCAATAAAATCCAACGAACCACGTTAAGAACATTTAGCTAACAAACGACTTTCTTCTTGACCGTAACGAAGGCTTGACTGTAAAATGACTCGCACGTTAGCCCAAGCATGCACAAAACTTATTGCACATAGATAACATTACACTAGTTCAACTTACTTTCTGTGATACCAGCCAGTCTAACAGCCCTGAATAAATTCATATAACCATGTCCCTGTACAGAAGTATCATTAAAACTCTGTTAGCGTGTTACCCATCGTATGTTTTGACATAATTTGATATTTCTCACGCCGCTGAAAAAAAGTACGCGAGGTATTTTTGTCTCCAGGATCAATGACTAAAATTCGCAGTGAGTTTTCGACATTATTAAAATCATACTACAATTTTCGCACATGATTGGTTATCACCATCCCTATTGGAGCACTGGATAGGACGTGTACGTGTCATGCTTAGACAGTGTAAACGTCACTGTGCAATGTACAAGTCATCCCTGTGTAATTGGACAGTGTACGCGTCATTTGCAACTGTGATTGCCAACTAAAGAATCAAATATAAAAAAAAGCTCAAAAAGTTCCAACATGAAAGGGGTCATGAAAATGATAATTCTTTATCACAAAATTATGGTATACTCGCCTAGGGTAGTTAAGTCATATGTATTTGAAAATGATACATCAACGTTAAAACAAATAAAAATAACGAAAAACATTCAAGAAAAGCCAAAAAAGAAAACCTGAGTTTGCAGTCTCAGTTTGAGTTACACGAACCTCTTCCCTCTCAAGAAATGAAGTGATTTTCGGTAAACTGTAAGAGGAAGTTTTTTTCATCAGTACGACTGACAAACAAATCAATACCGAAATGCGCGATACTTAAATACATAAGATAAACATGATTTTAAATTCGAAATGTAGACAATTATTATTATTTTTTACCTCATAAACCACGTAACAACAGTTCCCCATGATGGCATCAACTGTAGGTCGATAAAGGCAAAAGTTATCGGTAAACAGATATTGCTTTTATCAAGAAGTCGGAGAAGAAAAAGACCTCGGTTCAGCAAAAGTGTTTCACTAGACTGAGAGGAAAAGGTCTGACGTGCTTGCGCTGTAAAGGTTCCATTATGGTACAACATGTACATAAAGCGATTGATTATCGCAAAACAAATAACGTTTAAAAAAGGGCTTGAAGCCTCTGAACATGTCACCACAATTCTCTGATTACACTACCGGCAAACACAGTAACAGTGAAATAGATATATCAAGGTTTACTGAGTATTGAAGAAGGTTCACTGCATTCTTAGAATTGGATGTTACCACGCTGTAATGATTTTCATAGCATTATTACTTGGTCTTGTTACAGACTGGTTAACAAGTGGTAGGGTAATGCTATTGATTCATCAAAGTTATAGTACTGCACATTGTTGGAATTCACCGTATGCTGGATAGGCTTCCCTAAAATCCAGTTATGTAAAATGCAAAAGTTGCATTTCGCATCACTGGATTAGGGAATCTATTCCAGGGAATATAATCCAGTTAGTATCTTAACTTTGTTTATTTCAAGTAATGTAGTGTAAGTGTTTCATTGTATGAAAGGTATTGTTACTAGATTGACTTTTGTAGTCTCAACTTTTATTATAAAATGTTGAGAAAAAAAAAAAGGAAAAAGAATGCAAAAGTTTCCACAAGATCACAAATCCACCAAATTAAGACCGCCAAGGCCAGAAATACACAGGTTTAAGAAAATCTGTGTGGGTCAGTTTGCTCTTGCACACAAAAAAAAACAATACTAATAATCAGACAATAAGTTCACCTGCAAGTTAGGGTGTTGCTGAAGAAAGATCCAGTAAGCCAGCATTTTGTATAATGAGTACTCACTCCATGTGAAAAGCCTGTAGTAAGAAAGGAAACAGTGTACAGAAATGCCACAGCCAAGCTTGAACGTCGTCTGGTTTTGTGTCAAGTAAGCGCAAACAAAGAAGCAACTCAACCAAGTAGCTTTAAAGTAACAAAAACTTTTGGTTTTATAAACAAAATTCTTAGCGCCGCACTAACCTACTTTTAGACGACCCGTGGTTGGTCAGTTAGCTACTTCACAGAAAGAACTTCAAGTGGCTCTGAACTTTAGATAAAAACTAGGTAAGGAATTTGCTTTAACGTGTGATGTACTAACTCTGAACTTTCAAGTCAGTTCGCCGAATTTAAAGGCACGAAATGGAAGATGACTGCCACGGTCTCCCCGAATTATTCGGTCAGTGGACCGCGGACCGCGCACTTCCGACCACGAGCTACCGACTACTTTTTCATGGAACAGGTATGAACACGGACAAGTCAAAGCAACTTGGCAAGATCAGGATCTCGCAAAATATCTCTTCAAATGTTTTACAGCGAAAAAGTAATGTTATTGCACCAGAAACCGTCGCTGATTCACGCTACACGTTAATAACTGTATGTGAATGGTCCAAATTTCATATCCTGGACCGTGCTTTACACCCAGTGGGTAAAGCGTAGTCTTCAGTCCACAAGTTATATCTTACAGTTTCATTAACTTTCTCTCGACAGATTCAATGTACGCAAAAGTTTTAGAAAGAGTGGGATGCAGATAAGATTACAGACTGAATTAGCCACTTTTAAATGAAAAGTGGAAGATATAGGAAAAAAACATACATCTTAAAGTTATTACATCCTTGACAACTTACTTAGCAGATTTCAAGCACTTCTCCAGAAGGTCCTGTGGCAAGTGACTCAAGAATATTTGAACAGAGAGCTACAAGAAAAGGAAGGAGGGCGTTTCGTTGTACTCACGAAAAATTAAACTTTCTTTTTCTTGTTGACAATTACAACAAAATGAGTTGTAAAAAAAAGTTTTGCAATTGCATCACATATCCTTTAAATCGACAAATAAACAATCCATAAGTAAAACCATAATGCTACCTTTCATGTAACTCATTTATTTAATTCACCTTGGTTTTTAGTTTTACACGCTAGGAACTGCTCATGTACAAAGTTCAAAGCTAGGATTTCATTAGCTTGACCGTGTATATCTACAAATTCCAGCCCTCTAACAATTTAACCAATTCTTCTGAGACATCCAAACATGTAAGCCTACTTGGGGACCGTGCAATAATGACAGTCAGCCAAACGAGGGAAAGAAGTCCTTTGTCTGAAAAGTTTTTTTCTTTTTTTTGTGGCCATCCAAATTAAAGCATTTAAATTTTGTAGAATTACACATCAGAAGTCTCTTAGAAATATGGACCTCAACACAAGAAACACAGGTTTTCAACGTACACTGTACATGTACATTTGCACTGTGGTACAAATAAAGCAAAGAGAAAGTACATCCCCACCTGTGGTATTAAATTGAGCTCTAGCCACCTCTCACAAGCATCCATGACAGAACTTTGTTTGTACTAGAGGAAATAATAATATTTATCCAATAACAAAAGGTTTGAAGTCAACATGTGTAACAGACCATTTCATCCATTAGTCCAGACAAGCATAAAAAGGTGCAAATAAATGATCTAAATATTAAGAGTATTGCAAAATATTAATTCATGGGTACAACTCATTGTTTCTTTTCTCTTCTTATTCTTTTAGGCACTCTTGCACAGATTTGGTGAAGGCTGTAAGTAAGTAGCAGAAAACCCCACACATTCAAAATTACACAAACTACCTCAAGCCTTCAAACACAGGCAAAGATTATCTACTAAAGAAAGCCTGCTGAACTGGCTGAACAAGTCAGTTACATGCATGGCAGGCTACTACAAGAGGATAAGTTTTGATTGTCAGCACTCTGGACATTACTCGTGGTGCTCCAAGAGGTATATCATATATGAAAATTAGACAGATGTCCAAATGGTTACTCACTGACATCATGTGATCATGCAAGGTTTCTTAGGACAGAACATTTGACAGCCATTCCATTTCAGTTTGTGGATATGGAGACTTAAAAAGCCATTCTTCCTTTTATCACACTGAAATATTTTAGTCGGGACCTCACAAACTCTCTGTTATAATATTATGTGGCCTTTGGGTTGCTGCATGCAGATTGAACCTGGGTTAAGTGCCTTTCCTCTACACAAAGTAGACACCCTTTACCCTATATTCACAGAATAGAGATCCTTTACTCTGTATTCACGGAAGAGAGACTCTTTACTATTTATATTCACAGAATAGAGACCCTTTAATCTATTTTTACAGAGGAGAGACCCTTTACTATTTATATTTACTGAAGAGAGACCATTTACGCTATATTTACAGAATAGAGACCCTTTACTCTGTTTTCACAGAATAGAGACCCTTTACTCTATATTCTCCCATAAGGCCTCAATCAGTAAGATATGTGTACTCAATATTTTAACAAAAAAACCTTAAAAGCTGCAGCATGAAATGCACAGACAGACCAAGCAGCAATGGATCTTAACATAACATCAGCACACCTGAAATACATAAATATCTAATTCAAGACAGCATAACTGGCAACTCCTATGTGGGGTGTTGAAATTTTCTTAAGTTTTGGTGGGTGTGTTTCAAATTGCAATTTTCTCTTTCCCTCCCCAATGGTACATGTATGTTTTATGTATTCACATGTGACACATGAGATCTGAGAGAACTTAACCTTGACATGGAATTTGATGCAGGCACTTTCATAGACACTTTGTTTAGCTTTTGTTATCTCAAATTTGAGATCTTTGATTAAATGGATTTAATTAGCTGTTGCAAATCAGTTAGTCAAAATTAAAATCAGCTGATCAAAATCCTCATAAGGGAAGAATAAAACAGTATCCTCACTAAGTAAAGTAAAGATATGACATTTTAGAGACAGGAAAAATCCACAAATTTCTCAAATATGTAGACAAAAAATCACAATTATCATACAGAACAAGCTCTTTCATGTTAAGGTTTTATAATAACTTCTTCATAACATTTGTCATTTCAAACACAAAACTACAATGAGCTATACAAAGTTTAGTTTTACCACAAAAAGAAGAACAGGGATGATTCTTACAATTTTTCCAAAGCAGTGAATCCTAAGAAAGTTGCAGCAGCCAAGACACCAACAACATCTGCCTCACTTACATTCATTTCACTGTCATTCTCATATAATGCAGAGAGAGCAAGAGCAAATGCTGCAGATTTAGAGACAATACAATATTTTAACAACATGTATTTCAAGCATCAGGTAGTTGACAGAGTCAAGTAAAGTGCTGTTGAAATTTAAAGTGGCTACAAAGGACCACAAGAAAATTAGCACAACATTTGACCCTTGATTAGGCAAAATCCTAGAAACCACCTTGTGAGAGCTGACATGTCATTGTTCAGAAGCCCCCCAAAAAAGTTGTTATCCCTTATATTACATAACTTCAAGGAGCTGCAACATCTTTTAAAAGCAATGACAGAATATAGATCCTTTAAGAAATTCAAACTGACCTGGCCAACATACTTATTAAGAAAAAAAGCCTAACAAATTAGGCAGTGGATATAATGGTCCAACTGGTTAAAACAGCCTTACCAGCTAAAATGAACCAACCAGTTTTTAGCTAGTCCAACTACAAAAATAGCCCAACTGATTAAAAAGGGTCAAAGAGTCTTACATGAAAAAATGGTCCAACTGGTAATAAATGCTCTAACTAGAAAAAATGGTCCAACTGGTAGAAATGGTCTAACTAGTGAGAACAGTCTAACTGGCTAAAATGCTCTAACCATTTAAACTGATTTTCCAAAGTAAAATGGTCCAACTAGAGAAATTGGTCCAACTGGTAGTAAATGGTCTAAATAGAGAAAACAGTCCAACTGATAGAAGTAGTCTAACTGGAGAAAATGGTTCAACCACCTAATATAGTAAAACAGTTTACAATGCTCCAATCAGTCAAAATTATCCAACCAATTAATAAGGTCCAACTGGTTCAGCTGGATCCAACCAGTCTAAATAGATACAATGGTCCAACAGGTTGAAATGGTCCAATTGGCAAAAATTCTCTACCTAAATAAAATGGTCCAAGTGGTCCTGAACTGAATGGTCCAATCAAAAATGATCCAACTTGTTAAAATGATCCAACCCGTTAAAATGGTCAAACATGTTAAAATGGTCCAACCAGTTGAAATGGTTTAGTTAAACATAAAATGGTCCAACTGGTAGTAAACAGTCTAACTAAAGAAAATGATCCAATTGGTAGAAATGGTTTAACTAAAAAAAAAAATGTTCTATTGCTTAAAATGGTCCAATCTGTTTTAATTATCATACTAGATAAAATGGTCCAACTGTTTACAATGGTGTCGCTTGATAAGATGCTTGATAAGACATACCAGCAGCATTTTCTTCTATACTGCATATATCACCTCAGTAACATCGAAAAAATGTCAGGTAGCCATTTTGATACAATCCTTGACCAATCAGAGCATGTACATCTCTATGATCATCAGAGCATTTATAACAAATAGAGAAGAATACATGGGTGCACATTGATATGGAATTTCTCTTGTGTTCAACTCAATCGCTTGTGAGAGAGCACAACAAACAAGTGAGACGTTAATTGAACACAAGAAGAGAAATTCCGTATCTACCGGCAACCATGTATTATTTTGTTTATTATATAAACACAATAGCCCCTTACTGACGAGAAAAGTTGATTTTATTAAGAAATTAAAATAAAGGGATTGACCATCCCCAAATAAAAATGTAAAAAAGCATACTGTACACTGAAGATGAGAAATCATTTTATCATTCCATGCATCACCTCATGCATAGGTACATGAACAGTGTATATGTCCTCACACCAGTAAAATGAAAACATGCCACAACACAACTTTGTCATTTTATCCAATTATAATTTTTACTAACTTTGTTTAGTGATGAGTGGATCCCTGACTCTCAGTTTGAATGTCAATTGGTTCTTGTACCACTCACTGCTGTAGCGGCTTCTTCCAACTGACATGTCTGATGTCACAGCAGAAGGATCCATGTTTGCTGAGCTTGCAGCTGTCTTTAAGGCATCTAGATTACTTTCAACTGTAAAATGGACATTATTAGCAAATTATAATTCACTGAGTGTACACTCAGTCTTAAATTTTGATAAGGGCTGGTTCAGCATAGTCACTGTACTTGCATGTATATGCAGCCTGCTCACACAGCTCACTTTCCAATTAACTTGTATGATTTATTATACCATTATGGATTAGAAATAAGAGCTCAAAAGGCTAGCAAGACAAAGCCAATCCCACAGTATATTCTTATTGGCTACTCAGGAAAGCAAGATACAGTATTTCTTCACCTATAAGCCAAGCAATTTTTTTCAGTATTTGACACAAAAGTTTGGGAGATTTTTTCATGAGAAACGGGGTTCAGCTTATAGCCGAGGCTTTGGGATTAAAAAACAATTGCAAATTCAATATTAATGTAAAATGAATGTAAATTCAAAGTACTGCAGTGCTCTGTTAAAATTGTCATGACAACAACCTATTTCTGACCACCAATCAGATTCTTTGCTTCATTGAAAGACGATTGCACTTAACTCGGCAAAACTCTTCTCATTTCACACTACAAATAAAATATTTGGTTTCTCTGCTCTGAAAACCACTGTACACTTGCTCGTTTGGTTCGAAATACTTGGCAGTGAAACGGCCCATTTTTTTGGATGTTTTGCAGACATCTTAAGCTCACCAGAAAGAATAGTCACTTGGTCTCTTCTCCAGTGTTGCACCATGGACTTGCTAAGTCCATAATCTCAAGTGATTTCTGAGTTGTTTTCTACAGCTTAAACTTCCGCAATAACTTTTTTTATTGAAAGCCATAGTACATGAGGAGTGGTGTGCTTTTGGCATGGTGAGAAAAATAACAGTGACGAAAGAGATACTCAATTGAAACATTTGTCAGGTTACAGTAACTGAGAGTATTATTGCATTTCTGCAGTCCTATAGTAGTATTTACATCTTCACCAATTTGCTTTTTTCCTTTAGCGTTTATCCTCATTCATTAACTTTTGTGTTCAGTGAGCCATTTCCCAATGTTTTCCATGGGGTTCGCTCACTCAAATGGCCAGTTACAATCAAGAATTTCACTCTCAGCGTATAGCCCATGGTTTTGCTTTTTCTTTTGGATAATACAGGTCTGTTGGAAGGTCTCTAACTTTTGGGGTCTCAGATTATAGGTGAAGAAATATGGTAGACCTCCGTGGGAATATCCTCCTTATAGTTTCAGCTTGTTTTGATGCCATTTTCATATTTCAGGGAACTTCAGTCAAACAAGGGAAAGGTTTCCAAAAAATTTGAGAGGTATGAAGTCACAAAAAGTAAAAGCAACTGAAAGTCTCAAAGACTTTAAAGAAACTAATTAAAAATCAAAATATTTTGCTGTAGTCTTTTAAAAGACTACAGCAATGACAGCAATTTCCCTAAACCATATTCAGGGACTCAAAATGAACCAGCCATAATCAAGCCATCCTCACCTTAATTACACTTTATTAATTGTGAGTTAAGAGGAACCTACTGCAAATATTGAGAATTTGTCAACAGTGGCATAATTTCATAATTCTATATATTAATTTTTTTCTAAAGGACCCTTCTGATGAACCTTTTTCAAAAATTATATCAAAAAGTTATATTGCGCTTTGTGTTCTTGAAAATGTTCAAAATAACCTAGTTGGCTGTTGACCCCACATAAAATATTTTTGACCAAACATGCAGCACGGTTACTTAGTCAGTCCTTCAATGAACCTTTCAGTTTTAATTGACATTGAATGCAACACACTAACTTATCATTTTCAATGAATAAAGACCTATTTCTCCAGGACTTAATGCTTCATCCTCCTCCTTCTCTTCCTCTATGTCTCTCATGCCAGTCATTTCTGCTTTTTTCAGTAGTGCACTCAGCAAGGAAGACTTTTGAAGATAAGGTTTATGGAGCTCCCAAGTAGTATCCAAAGCATAAACTATGACATCTACAAGGTAAACAATTGTGACTATCAGGATTATCAATGGCTACGTTGCTGCTCCCAAAGTTGTTTTCTTACTTGGGTGTAATTTTTACTTTGCCAGAAAAAGCAAGGAAAACCTCAATAGGACTGTGTCATTTTGAGGCTTCACAACAAAGCCTGTGAACAATTTTCAATACAAATTAAAAACAACATCAACAACAATAGATGAAAAAAGACTTAATATTACTGTTAATTTCAGAACCTGGTACTTTATGAAGCCCAGCAGTTTGAGACCTGCACAAAAACAATTCCATTGGAGTAGGGGATCTCATTGCTGGTGGAATGACATTTCTTTGGTAGTCAATTTGCTGGAGATGAAATGAAGAAAGTCCAGTGTGTCCATTTGTGTTTCTAATAATAACATTTAAATAATAAAAATCAATTTTACAATAATCTTATATTTGTATAAGGATATTATAATTAAAATGTCATTTAAATGAGAAAAAATACCAAAATAATTGTCCCTTAATACTACTCAAAGTTTAGGAACTGAATCTGCATGTAGCATGACTTAAATGTTGAGACCCTCCTGCAGTCTTACTCCTGACATGTGGTCTATCAATTTAGCCAAGTGTTAATGTGGAGCTTTGAAATTGTAGTTAAGTCTCAAAGCCCAAAATTTGACAAGACCCTTGCACATTGTCTTGGTAAGTTAACAATTGTTATTAATACTCAATGAAAGTTATTTAAACCTTAGTTTGAGGTATTTCAAAAGTTAAAAACAATAGATAAGAGACCATTACATTTATAAAATTTGGAAACTCCTCTAAGTTTTGCAGTTTCAGTTTTAAAAGTTGAAATTTTTTCTACTTTTCCACTCTTTGGCCTGACAACCAAATCAATATTGACAGGGCCTATAAATGCTTTGGTTACAGGTCTTTTATCTCTTTCTTAAAACTTTGTCTCAATTATTTACTGAAACCTACATTTAAAGACATATCCCTGGAGATATATCAGATGATCTTAAAGATCTTTGAGTACTGTCAAGGAGCTTCAAAAAGTCCTTAAAGACAAGGATCTTTAAAAGATCCCAAAGACCTTTAATATATGCAAAATCATTTGTTACGATAAGATCCTCCAAATATCCTAGACAGATCATAAAAAAAATCCTAGCAAAGTTCTCCTAGGGATCCTTCAAGATCCTACAGAACAAAACAAGGATCTTTGAAAAGATCTTAAAGGGGTTCTTTTCAAAGACCTTCTCAAGATATTTGCTTGTCAAAGAAATTATGTGGATCTAACAAGGATCTTTGTCAAGATTGTTACAAGAGATGTGTAAGGATCCTTCAAGATCCTCAAGGTCAAAATATTTGCAAGAATCCTCAAGAATTTTATCAGTAAGTAATATAGGGATCTGTGAAGGAACTTTCAAGCTGTACTGCTCAGTTGAATAACCACACATGTATACAGTTATAGCCAATTTTAAAAGAAAGGTTGAGATGGACTTTGCACACATGCAAAATACACCAACCTTGTCGATCCAGAATTTGAGGCTGGTTGTGAACGAATAAGGCAACGATCAAACTCCTTAGTACCATTTCCACCAAGTGCTGACTGTGACTTAAGAAATCTGGGAGAAATCAGGGAATGTATTGCACTCCTGTACAGTCTTTCTCCACCTAACTCTGCATGGTTGCATGTGGCCATTGGACAGTCAGCTTTTGTAGTTATTGAAAAACACAACAGTTAATTAAAATAAAATGATTTTGCCAAGAGAAAGTTAACTGAGCTACTCCTATTATGTCACATGATATCAAATCATGACAATAATATAAATATTTGGTCTACTGACTTCTGGAGTGTCTAAGTGTCCAAGAAAAAAACCCAATAAGATAAGAAATTCTGAAACATATTAAAAGGTTGGAAGTTACATGAACACTGTACATGCATCTGTCATCAGTTCCTCTAAAGTTTCAAACCATTGAGTTCACAAGCAAGTATCTTTGCTATCAACATCATCTACATGTACATCTCCATTCACTGAATCAGATTTAAAAGAAACTTTTTTTTAAAGTCACTGGCACAGAGTTCAGTTATTCATGCAGAGTGTCTATTATAATGCAAGAACAAAACATTGTAAAAAATTCTCTCCAACCTTATTTGCTCATTAATTCTTAACTGAAGCCAATGGAATTTTAATACATGATTCAGTTCCAAAATGTTACCAATCTGCCATAAATTTCTCTCCCAGCCTAGGTAGCTGAGCAGTTCTAAATTTAATTTCATAGTACTCTCTTAAAAGAGTCTTCATGAATAATTAATGTCCACTGATTGAAGAAAGAGAACAAGGTGAACATTTAACAATAATTCAACTCATTCAAAACAAGTTTGATATACTTTCAATTGAGTAATGATTAGTTGTTCACTCATACAGCTGTTATTGTTCATAAGTCTGTCAAATCCTCGATGTTGTGTCATCCAAATATTTATCAAAATTATTTGAATGCCCTACATGTACCTTGGAATGTCAAATTATTGTCTATCTAAATAAAATCCCATAAAAAAAAACATGTTCCATGCATTACCAAACTGCATGGTAAAAACACAGATAAGAATAAGCCAGCATAAATACATTTTTAAAATGTGTTGAGCATTTTAAGCATGGAATTTTCGAAATTTGGACATGCACCTACATATAAGAGGTTTAAAATATATTAAAGTTCACACAGCAACCAGGCTACTCTAGTTTACAGATTTTATGAATGTAACCGAAGAAGTTACAATTCATAGACCCAATGTTTCGATGTTGGATATATATATAGGAGGTTGTTTCTTTAAGGTGGTGTAAATTGCTATCAATCAATGAAAAGCATTAATCCACTTTAAGCTTACCAGTCATGACTGCCCTTATTGTATCATTATAAGAACTTGTAACAGACTTGAGAGCTTGTGATGAGCCCAAAAGATCACTGCCAAGCATATTTGGAAGTCTCCAGCGGTTGGTGCATCCAACTTGAATTCTGTTTCTACTGCGTGGTAATATAGGGGGCTAAGATAAGGAAGAAAGGAACTGGAACATTAAATACCTTCGCTACCACAACATACACAATTTTTACACCCTTGATACTTGACTAATTCAAACTGAACTGTATTTAATACTGTGTACTTATACTGTTATCTATACACCTTTAATTGTTAAGCTGAACCATACATCATTTTGATTGGTTCTTACTTAAGATCTCTTGGAAGACAGACACATATATGATGTCACCAATGACAATTTTTGCTCCTATATCAAATCAAACAAGAAGATTCTATGTTGCTCTGGGTGACATTTTTTAGTTGTTGCCTCATCATTCTATACTTTTTCTATGATCTCCTCCTGAACAGAAGCACAGCAACATGGAATCTATCTGTTAGACATGTAATATATAATGGTAATAAGACCAAGTGGAGTCAAATTCAGTCTGTAATCATACAAGTGATAGAAAAAAGCAGACAACCACAAAGCGGGAGTCCAATTTGTGAATCACATGTATGATTACCAACAGAATGAGATGACACAAAGTCCTGTTACCAATGAATAAAAACTATGACAAAATTCAAGAAAGAAACTAGGTCAAACTAGATGTATGTTATATGTTTTCATAAAAAAAGAAACCACAATTAACTTGGCAAAATGTAAGAAAACAGTGCACGCCCATGACACATTCTGTTCTCTTACATGGGGATGACTTGTCAACTGTCCCTGTAACGGTCCTATTACACTGTCCAATTACAAGTATGACACATACACTGTCCCATTAGTGCTCAAATCAGGCTGGTGATAACCAATCACATTCGAGAATTTTGTTACAGTTTTGATTAAAGATGTAACATTAATTGAAGTATAATTCCATGTACAAAAGAAGCTCATTTTCAATAATACAACCACCTATATGACTCTTACAAAGGGATTACAGCATATAAAGTTATACTGGCAAATACTTGTTTTCGTTTAAGATTCTTCATGTATCTTGTAATACAACAGAACTTTAAATTTTCAAATATTTCACACTCCACATTAGACTTTGGGGCTGTTTTAACGATCGAAGTGGTAATAATAACAATAAAAAAAAATACAGATATAAAAAGAAAATTCTTGAGCCTTAAATTTAAAAAAGATCAGATAAGATATTCAGCTTTCTTAATCGTGTGCCGAAAATCATGATCTATCCAATGAAAACAAAGCCAATGTTTGGCCATTAAGGGAATTAATCAATTAAACTGGCACAAATGTAAATTATAGGTTGTTGTGAGCACGCTCTAAGAGGCTAACCTTAGGAGGATCTCTTGCATCTGCAACCACACCAGCTAAGGCTGAAAACGGTGCCTCGATGAGAAATCTGGAAAGAAGAAAGACATAGAGATAAAATAAGTTCATAACGGCAAATCATAACTGCTTCGAGGCTGTGCGCCACCGGATACACTGCAGATATCACTTTGCCGCCGTTGATAAATTCCAAAGCACTAGTCAACAAATCATGGATCTTGACCTTGAATAAGAAGGCTTGATGGTTTTCGCAGGTGGTAAGGACGGTAAATATGGCCGTGGTAAAGGCGATGGCGTTCCAGAAAAGACATTATTTCCCACATGACAGTACCTTTCCACTTGAATGTCCGCCATCTTTGTGGCAGAATGTGTTTCTATGGCAATAATAATCAAAAC
Organism: Pocillopora damicornis; assembly: GCF_964200805.1. NCBI lineage: Eukaryota > Metazoa > Cnidaria > Anthozoa > Scleractinia > Pocilloporidae > Pocillopora > Pocillopora damicornis. The sequence continues at coordinate 24,518,366 of NC_142671.1, forward strand.
GAGGCTTCATTAGACCTCGTGGGAACGAGGCCATCAAGAAGAGCGCCCTTGAAAGACGTCAAATTTTGTAGCTACTCTGCTTCCTTCTAGGAAGCAATGGGCACTATTTTATAATGATGTGTAAGGCGGTAAACCTTCCCTCAAGCCCCTTGCGGTTTACAAAATGACGGACTATCTTGAGACGCTCGTAACATCTCTATTGACTCGTCCTAGTTCATCTCCGACACTGGCCATGGCCATCGTTGAACGTATCTTATCGGGTTTCCTGGGTTTCATTTTTGGTTTTATCGGGTTTAGTTCGGTGTTTCTTCAGGGTTTCAACTGTACAACGGAACATATCTAACTCATCCTTTGAAGGAGAATTTAATTGAAAAGGAAAAAAGGAAAAGCAAAAAAAAAAGAAAAAAAAAAGAAAAAAAAAAGAGTCGAGCGTACGTAGTGACTGCGTTTTTATAGAAATACATTTGATGCGTGGCACATTAAATACATTTACCTTGCCTATTAATTTCCTGCCCTATCCCTGGCCCGTTAATTGACCAATGTACAAACTCTGCTCCGACCAAGTCCTCCTTTTGTAATAAATTTGGCATTGACAAGAGCTGTTCATAAAACCCTCTGCATTTTATACAACATTACCTTTTTACTGCCCTTACAGTCCCTGTACAGTAGGTGCATGCAGTCATAGACTGCCTTTTATTTTTGAAAAAGGATTAAGGCACTAAGAGAAGGAAAGAGAGACAAAAAATGTGAACAGTAATTTGTGCTCAAAGATAATTACACAACATTACTTAATCTTCGTTTCTTTCGTTAATACACGTAGTTCAGTTAGTCATTTTGGGAATCCAGTTGATTTCAGTCAATTACTCAGTTGCTAAGTCCCCGTTGGTTGGTTTTTCTTCTGGTTGGCTTAAGAGTTGTTGCCAAAGAGGTAAAAACTTACTTCACATAATGAAAACAATCCAGCTTTAGCCATAACAATTATTGACTAAAATCCGTCTTCGTGGTAAAGAATTTAGCAAGAAGGGTAATTTTAATCCATCTCCAGAGGTAAATAAGGCTTGCAACCACGCAAATTTATTACGATCCAGGGATTTTTGACAAAATACAAACTAATATATATATATATATATATATGTATGTATGTATTAACATCAATATTACTACCAATATGATATGATGATTTTTTTTCTTTCTTGTGAACTGGAAAATGGGGAGGATCCAAGAGCATCTGATCAAATGAAAAAGTCAAACGAAACAAATGAGCCCAAAGATTCCCAAAAATCCCAGAAAATATGTAATCGATCGCTCTATCATGAACTATGAACTGCTGCAGAATTCACCATGAATTCTATGGATGCTAAAAGAGTGACTTAAGACAAAGCCCCGTCAAACATTTTTCCAAAATGGGAACCAGTTACGCCAATCAATTCATAGGTTTTATCGAACACCACTTTTTCAGTCAATACAATCGCTACATTGACGACTTCATCGGCACTACGGCCACTCTACCAGAGATGAGCTCCCTCAATTTATAACTGCCGTCAATTCCTTTCACCCGGCTCTGAAATATACCTAAGAAATATCCGAAACTTCTTTGGCTTTTCTAGACATCAAAATTTCAATCAAAGGCAACGTTCTATGCCCTAGGGTTTGCTACAAACCTACAGACTCACACAGTTACTTGTTATACTCATCTACGCATCAATCACACCTTAAGAACTCCATACCTTTTCACAGTTTCTTAGAATTCATCGTATATGTTGTGACAACTCAGTTTTTTTTGGAAAAAATGAGGTAATGCGCCAGGTTTTCGATAAGCAGCTATCCCGTTTCTGTCGTTCAAGCGGGCCACTGCCACCGGCCAACAAATTGATCGACAGTAAGCGCTACAAACGGCACAGAAGGAAAATATCGATCGCACTCCATTCACTCTCACATTTCACCCTCACAACCACGTAGTTAAATCTACCATTCTAAAAAACTTTAAATTACTTCAAAACGATTCAGTGACTGGTACTATCTTTTCGCCACCTCCAATAATTTAATTCAAACGTAACAAAAACATAGGTAGATAGATCCCTTAAGATCACTGATCACTTCGCGTGCACCTAGACCAATGTCATCTATTGTATAACTTGTACTTGCAAAAATTTATACATTGGTGAAACAGGAAGACGAAAAGATGACCAATTCCGTGAACACCTTAGCGAAGTAGAAAGAAATGACAAGGACGCATTCAAACCAGTCGCTACACGCTTTAATCTCCCTAATCATACTAAGCAGCATATGGCAGTTTGTGGCCTTTCCCTTCATCTAGGTAGTTCGGAAAGCCACAAAACTATAGAACAAAAATTTATCTTTGAAATCGGCACTCTCCACCCCCAAGGTATCAAACGCGCGCTTTTCATTCAACTAATTTATTCTTGTTTTCTCGTCGCCTAATTCCCACCATGGGCGTAGCTCCATTTTCTGCATATAACACACACACAACCCACCATTCCTCCATTCTCTCTGACGAAGGGCTAACACTCGAAACGTCAACTCTGAAACTCTTTACGGTTGCCAATTTACGTCATCAACTTCGTTGATAATACTAAATTACCCAGTTATACTCTCCCACCGACGCAGCACCAGATTCTTTAGAAACTTATCCCCTTTATTCACCCGACAAACATAGTCAAGCAGAAGGGAGCCGGCTTTGAAGGCTTAAGACGCCTACCGTTCCAAGTCTGAGTGAAGAAAATACCTGTCTCCCTATGATCCCCCTAACTGGTGCTAAATCAAAAACCTTGTGAATCGCAGATCCGATTTCCTAAAATACTGCCAGCCTCGGGGAGAAGTTTGGCAAATCCACTCTGGCCTTCAGTTGACCAGCACAGCTGGAGGTATGCCAACTGTGCTGTCCGGGTCGTTTATCGGTTTAGTGATGCCTACTTTGTCAGCCAGTTGGTGGCATCGCTGCTCATGCTTTACTTTGAACACAGCAGTGCAAGCAATAAAAGGATGCGAAAAGCAGACGAGGACCAACGCATCGCTGACTGCAAAATTCTCAGAAGTAAACCAGATGTTCTCGATTCCTGGACTATCCTGGGGTCCAGGAAATACTTATCGCCGCGAGTGAGATCTAAAATGAAGTAATTATCCTGTCTAACACACCATAGAGTTAGCTTAGAATCCAGGATCGTTAGTTCAGTTTTTTAAAAAAACTTTTCAAGGTTCGATCTAGTTTTTATTCATAACCCAGGATCTTAGCTCAAATTCTACAAATTCGGTTGTGAAAATCCGCGACAAGGTCTACATAAAAAAAGAAACGATTACAAAAGCAACAGCCAAGTTGGATACCTAAAAAAATGAGGGTTCATATAACTTGAAAGTCGGTTTTCGAGCAAAAGTTCAGAGTGGGTTTCCTGTGAGAATCCAGTCGTTCCTTGATTATACTTGGTGCCCGCATCAGTGTGGTCGGCTTTCACTGACTTCTAAAGAAACCCTGGGCATCATAAAGTACCAGTCCTATCGCAACAACGGCAACCACTAAGGGGATGACAAACTGCAGATCCGCAAAATATTTTGATGCGTTTCAAATTAACAATAAATTTCACGGTTGACGAAGCATAAATTAATAACTTAGATGCTTTGCTAAGTTTGTTGATCTCGTATTTTCTTGCTTATTTCGTTAGAAAAGTTTGAGAAGGGAAAAATAGGACGGTAGAAATTACAGAAATTCCCGCATGCAATTATTTATTACAAGACCAACGGAAGGAAAAAGTAATGAAGTGTTGGACACGCCCCTTGATTTTTACCCCCCTCACAAGATTAAGGCATTAACACCTATGTAAATTATCCAGGAAAACGCGCTATTCCTCGAATAAAAACACTGATAGTGCTAATAGGCTAAAAAGGGGGAAATAACACAACTTCGCGTCTCTAAAAATTCGTTCATTGAATCAAGCGGCGAAACGTCCTTAAAAGCAAGTTTGCTCATGATACTGTTCAAGCTCGACTAAGTCGAGCTCTTTTTCTGCTTTCTTTTTCTCTTAGTTAATTTACCATGATTGAAAATAGCAGCTCCCACAGATCTGTAGTTTTCCTTCAAATTTTCCCCCATTGAGAGCCCAAAAAAATCATTGTTGCGTGGACTCGCTTTTCGTCTTTTTCTAATAGTCTCCTTCGTAGACGTCTTTCAAGTACGTCACTTCTATCGATAAAGGGTGAGCACCTTGGTAAAACGGCTGAAGTTTGTTCACTAGTGAAAAAGACGCTGTTTGAGATTGTGTCTGCCATTCTATCAGCGTCGCCAAATACGATGTTTGTGGGCGCACAAGATCGACCTGTTGAGATGAACCGTTCATTTAATTTGTCAGCAGAAAGGTAATTGATATTGACTTGTGCAATTTCACGGGGGTCAGACGTTAAACAGTTTTCAAACTCAGTCGACACTACAGTTTACGTTCTCACGAGCAAATTCTTCTCATGCGTTCTTTTTAGGGTGTTGATAGGAAGCGGCGACGCTGACAAAATTTTTCATGGCAGATACCTGTAAAAAATGAGGTATTTCTTTTATCACTGTGGGAACTTTTTAGTAAGAAAGGTTTTGATTGTCATACTGGTTAACAGTGTCATTCAAAAATGGTGATTAGCCTTCAATTTACTAACAACGCTTCCTGTTTCAGAAAGGCGCGAAGACCGGACGCAATAAATTTTGGGAGCATTCGTTGGATGTAAGCACTGGACGAAACGCTTTTTCATCGTATAGGGATGTTACTCTTCAACAAGAAGATATTACCATTCTCCAACACAAATGGAGTCTGTTGCTTCGAGCAACTGGAAATAGATAAAGACGGATGGGATGAGAACATTAAAAAACCGAAATTTAGCTTATAACTGAGGAAGTTTTAAGGTGACCACGAAATTGATCTGCAGACCATTGTGTCTAAAGAACAAAAAAAAAACCCAAAAAAACACGTTGGCCATATAAACTTGCCTTAAATGCGATTCCGAAGACTTTCTTTGTCCTTCATACATCACTGCAATCATTTTAAACGCTTAAAAAACCTCCCTTCTTGATCAGTTTCAATTTTTACGAAGTAAAGCGGAATCCTTGCGCAAAACCTACCTAACCTTGATTTGACGAGAACAAATACCTCCTGAACCGGCATTATTAGGTGGGGTAAATTTATGTTAATGATGAGTTTGTCACCACGACAAATTTGGCTCGAGGAAAGAAAGCCCTTAGTCGTCAGGGCTAGAAGTGTGAAAATTGCTTTGTTCGCGAATGTATTTTTATACTTCCGAAAACACTTTCATAACGTCTATCTCTATGTTTCAAGCTGTCAATATCTCGCTTTTTCACATCGTGCAGGAAAACTTTACGACCTACTGACATGAGACAGCGAAACAATTTCTGCGTATTACAGGGTCAAATCATTGATCCTCTTATCAATTTCTCCTACTTTAGCACAGCAGCATATCTAATAAAACTTAATTCTCATTTTCATCGTGTTCAAAAGTCACCCTGGTTACGCAATTTACGTCTTTATTTCATGCTACCGTCAAATTTTCTTCAGCTGCCCCTCCGTTAAAAACCTGGACCAATGGAAATGCACATCTTTCGGTCCAATTGCTAGAAATTACCCACTCCCCAAGTTTTTAGTTCAAATTCTATAAGAAAGAATTAAAATACTCACCAACAATGCAGATGTAACTAAATGAGTCATATCTTTTTTAAGGATTCAAACCTTTGCAGTGCACTGGGGAAAAAACACGACAGCATGGGAAATTTTTTTTTCTATAAAACGATTTTGAATTTTAAAGATTTTTGTTGAATAGAAGAAATATTTATCAATTACAGCCTCTAAAGAAGAGCATTCTTTTTCTAGACTTCTTGACTTTGAAATTCAATTTTCAAAAATAAACGAATCGGAGAAGATTAAAGGGGACATTAATCATTGTTAATGGTATTAAAAGCAGTCGTTCGTCTACAGTTTGTACAGATGTCTACAACATTGCCTGCTAACTACAGCTGATATAACGGTTTTTACCAGCTAGGTTAAAAAACAAAAGAAATAGAATATTTTTTTAAAGGAACTGTCAAAGGCTTGTTTTGCTAAATTATACTACAACCAATTAGCAAATGGATTTCAAGAGCCGTTTTAACGCATGGAATGCTGAAGACACTGAGCGAGCAAACATGGAGCCACGCGAAGCGGGTCCTAATAGCTTTCGTTTTAAAATGTCACAAATTTTAGGAGCTTAATAGGGTCGTCGCTAACTCTGGGTAAAGAATGCGGGCAATGCATGTCAAATTGTGGCAACAAAGAGAATGCTCTCTAAGGTGCGTGTTTCTTTGGGATATCGCGTCAATGAAAAGACAAAAGGCGAAATTAATTAGGAGATTTTAGAGATAATTTTTCTTTGGGCGCGTGATAACACTATAGAGTAGTTTTTCCATTCGTGTAACCTAATCCGCATAAAGAAACACGCATATCATTTCGCGTTTTTCAAAGGAAAATAACAGGACCGTATGGTCTAAAAGCTGTTGACTCAAAAACTCGTGTTTTGCGAGATAATTGCTCAAACCACTTATATACAAATGTGATTTGGCAGCTTCTAAAATGTTGTCTTTGTCCTAACAAGGTTACTGTGATAGCGTTGACAGTTTAATTCAATTTATCTTCGGTATCCAACTTTGACGGGCTGTCGCGCTAATTGAATTACTCCATGCGCTCTCGAAAGCTGATTGGTCGTTGGGTTAGGTAAATACTTTAATTAATTAGTCATCAATTTCGCACAAGCTGTATAATTTAATTGACGCATCCGCAGGCTGGGTGAATACTCAGAGGTGGCTTGTGCTCGGTGGGTTACGAATCAAAGGCTCGCGGCGCTACAGAGCTACCTCTCCTTCTTTTACTGTGCCACGAGATATCAAACCATCATTTGTCTACGCTTCGACTGGCTTTCACTAAAGGATACTATTCACAATGGAGACGCACAGGAATGGGAATGATTCGTCTTCTGTAGGCGAGGACAACTTCAATGAGAGAAACTCAGGACATGGTGACAAAACCACCAATAACAGAGTGTTGCCATTCTCTATCGAAGCAATTCTTAGCGCCCCGCATCCGAAGAAACATTCACCAGTTACAAGGAAAGTGCCTCATTGGTCATCACAAGGAACCTCTATGGAATCACCTCCAGCTATTTTAACTCTGGAGGACTTTACAAGTAGTAATTTACCGGACGATAAATCTAAAGAACCAGAAACCGCCGAAATAGGTGAGATTTAACTCCTGGCGTTATTTACCTCACAGGCAAAAGCCACGAAGCTTTAGTACGAGTATTAGATTAAAAAAATCTATTTCTTTCCTTCTAGTAAACACGTCTTGAAATTTCAACCGTTTAGCGCCACAAATCTGCTTGCGCAGCCTTGAACAAATACTCAGTGACCCTGAAGCAATTTTGAAGCAATCGAAAGCTAGTTTCAGCATTGGTGTTTACTTACGATTTGCATAACTCAAGCGTGCTTATTTTCTTTTCCCTGCTTTTTTTTCTATTCCTTCAACAAAGCGACTTTTTGTGTGTTAGATAAAATTCAGTGGCGTGATTAATGATATGATGCCCTTACCATCTTATAGCTTCAAGAAACCTTCAGCAAAAGCTGATGGCATTTCAAGCAAGACTAAACGCCAGAAAACGGAGAAAAGCGAGAACTTGCTTTACGAATCAACAGATATTTGAGCTTGAGAGACGATTTGTGTACCAGAAGTACCTATCTCCTTCAGACAGAGACGAAATTGCGCACTCTCTGGGAATTTCTGGTGCACAAGTAATCACATGGTTCCAGAACAGAAGGGCGAAATTTCGACGGGATCTTGAGGAGCTCAAAAGCGACGTTCAAGCAGCGAAAATTATGGACAATAAGCAAGTGAGCCGATTGTGCAAACGTTTGGAAATTTAATGTCTCACAAGGTGGTTCAATTGACACATACAGGTTTCTTCCGGCACTCTGCAGTCTTACATGTGTATAATCCACCTAATACAACACAAGTAAGCGTTCACTTTGTATACGCTTTTCGAGAATCCGTTTTCTTCAATACCTGCATTTTCCCTAACGGACACCTGAAATTTGACAGATGAATTTTCTGCCTCAAGTACGGAAATTTTTTTATTTAAAAGCGACTCTCTCCTATCAGAGATTAGAGAGACTACTCGTTGAGTTTGTAGTGGATGGCTTGCGTCTCTTTTGTTGGCCTTTTTAATGAATCTGTTGAAGAAATCTGCTTAAATAACATGATTTGTCTCAAGGTTAAATACTCTGGTTAGACTGTGCCGGCCGCATTCATAAATCACTGAATGCAGTGACACATCTAAAGTAAGATGCTAAATGAACGATAAATCAACTGGCTGTCTACTTATCAAACTTCACTGAGTCGGTCGGCTTTACTGTCGAATAAAAGGTCAGGGACAAGCTCCGGATATTGCGTTTTAAAATTCTTGCGTGGTTTAAAATTGAATTGCCTGCTTTTCGTTTGCTTTCTTCCACTCGAATTTGATTGGTTTATCAATGAATAATTTCCTTAAATCTAGCATGCGTACTCTATGCAAGACGGTGTCAAAAGATAAAACAGGAAAACAGGAAACCAGAGCATCGTTCATAGCTAAAATTACGAAGGGTTGTAAATATTACATATTTGTCAAGTTTAGCTGTTGGTGTACATGGAAATAAATAACACATAGATAAAAATTTTGTTTAATCCATTGTCACTTCCAGAGAATATTTCAAGATTTATTTACTGAGTTAGTTTTTTCAAAGCAAACTAGCATATGATAAGTATTTTCTTTTAGGACCACGATTCAAGAGGAGAGAAGGTCTGTGAACAGACTCCTCTGTCACAATTAGATTTTCCTCGCATCACTTATGTGTTCTTACAGTCTAAATTCAAATGAAAGCACATAACTAAAAAAAACCAAGCCAAATTTGGTAGAAAAGAGCACCACTGACTTATTGAACCGAATGAAATTATGCCAACTTTCTCGTGTTATCTTCTTGCGGCAGATTGCATATCGGTCGGGTAAGATGAATCAAATGTGACCAATACCTTTCAAAATGATTTATAAACTTAGAAGGTGCGAAACTATTCATCTACGTCAAAGAGCTGAAGATTGGCAATCAAGCTTTTATCTCTTTAAGCTGTGATGGATTGTTTCAGGGAGGAACTCGTGAGAAAGGTTGATAAATGAGTGTTTTTCTTGCGGTGAGTAGTTGTTTCGAAAGCAACTCTTTCAATAATTGTGCATTCTAGTTTTAGAATTCAGAAGCCAAACTGAGTAATCATATCATTTCTTACTGAGTATCAAAAGCTTGTTTTTCGGTGATCAATTATATCGTTCAAAGAACGAGTGCATTGTGGAGGTGGTTTAAAAAGTCCAAATTCCTTGAGTTGCTATCAAAAGCGAGGCAGTATTACTCAACCTCCATTGAATTCATGAATCTCCCAGTTACCTGCTTTGGCTCTTTTGGCTCATTCATTTCTTTTTCACCTACATAGCAAGATGATGAATGTAACAACCATTCTGGGTTTAACTCCTGTTGTAAAACAACTTCAGCTGACCCTTTCTAGCTTCGATTGTGACGCCAAAACTCAAAACCTCGAGGAGTTGGGAACTTCGGATTATGGGACAATAGCCTTTTCGGGTGTGGAGCCAAGAAACACAATACATCTCATTTCGACACTCGTATACCACACTTGCAGTGATTTATGGCGCTATGAAATTTAGCGGCGACACAATAGTCCCCCATAAAGCTTAAAGCAGTTACTTGCCAAAGGTTAATGTTGAGCCGAATATGTCGACAATCTAACATCGCTTCTTCCTCTGCTAACAAGGATTATTCTTACAACCGCTAAAGTTAGAACCGAATAGACTGGCGTGTGAAATGCGAGGTCTCGCGGAAGCGTTTAAACCTAAGATTATCACTTATAGGTCGCTTTAGCTGCTTTGCTTTGAATTCTCCGTGTGTCGGGATTCCTGTTTGAAGAGGCATCACGCATCACATCGTAATATTTATTGCTCAGAAAAAGAGATTCTCACCAAATATAAACAACACAGCGATAAAGGGAAACTGGAGCCTTCAGTTTATTTATTTCATGAATCTGTAACAACAAGAAACTGCCCTCAAAACTTACTGTACAAACCGTTTCGGGAAAACTGATAAGAGATAATACCTTGCAATACATTAAAACTTTAACTATTGAGAGGCAAATTGTGATTTTTCTTCCATCGGATCAAATTGGTTACATTCTAACATTTTGGGAATATGGATTTCAGAGGTGGAATGTGCTGAAAATGAACTGGAATTCAGCAGGAACACAATAGAAAAACAATCATTAATTTTATTGCGACAGATATTCGAAGGGATTTGGTAAAATTCAGGCAGAGGAATGTGTATTCGAACACGGACGTAGGAATTTATCACAATGCTTTCTTAACAAGGTTTAGAATTATCCTTAGTGTGCATTCATTTAGAAACAAAGCACAAGAAATACACAGCAATGTTTATTACATAGCCATACCACAGCTCAGCAGTGAAAGGCAGTGTGGTCCAAAATGATGAGTGATGTCAGCTTAATTCTTAAATCCGTAAAACTAATAAAGATCTTTTAGAAGAGCAAATTCCTTCGATCACAATCAGGAGTCGACTGACTTACCAACCTGGGGTGGGGCATACTCTTATCAATCTCTTACTAAGCTACGCTAACAACCTCGTGAAATTTCACGAACGTACTCCGAAAAAGTATGCCTCAGGCTTCGACACCATTAAAGGGTATTCTTTCTTTATAGGTGTTTGGCAATCTGTTATAGGAAGGAAGGTAACGTGATTGGAAACGGTTCTTTAGGCGTGGGACTTCTCAGTAAACATGTTTTTGGTCTTAACCGCCATTCACTGATTGAAAGCAAATTTTTTCGAGTAAAAATCGAAGGAAACTTGAGATGTATCAGAGTCGGCATCGGGAGCCAAACAGCGCTTCTTTCTGAAACTAGACCGTAAGATTGATTTAGTTAAAGGATGTGGCAAAATAATGATGACAATACAGTGACAAGAGGAAAAACAATTGGGCAAAATAAAATCTGATAGAAATACAAAGAGGGAAAAATCTCCAACTTGAAAGTCAAAACACCCGAAAACACCAATTTCTCCAGAAAATTGCGTTAAACATCAAGAAAAACCTCCTTAACAAAATAAACTCCACAAAGAACGCAATGATATTTAGTTGTGTTAACTTGACAGGGGAAAAGTTATCTTTTGATCGGATACATCAATCTTAGAGGTCGACATAAGGTCTACGAGCTCCCCTTAAAATGAACTGAGATGTCTGCATCAATCAGATAAAGAAGGACCTTATGGACTGTATACCCTCCCTAACACTGAGCAATTGGGACATGACGGATGTGTTTTGGTTTTCAAAGTGTCTCCAGGTCTGTTGCATGCACTGCCTGGCTTCGGCGGATTTGTGTTTTGGCTGATCAAAAACAGATATCATAAACAAAATGACAAGAGTTTCTAAAACAGACCTCTGAGATTCCGGTTAAATTGATACTGCGTGCGTATGTTTTCCTTTTTTCTCAGCTAAGTTAAGCTTCGACTGCAACGAAAACAATAAACAGATCGTAATACAAAGTTCAGCTTTAATGCAGTAAACATCGAGCTATTAAAACAATTGTTCAATCTTGAGCGTTGACCCATTTTAAGTTTTATCAACTTAAAAGATGTTGCATGAAGCTTTATTATGCTTTCTGTGCAAACGAAAATAATTATTTATGACTATGTTGAAAATCTAGGAAGTTTGGCTTATCTTAAACCGCACCCAACTCGTAGAAAGGCCAAACTGAGGATATGAAATTTGCCGCATGTGATCATTGTACAAAGTTCCGTAAATATCAATTACTAATTAGTGTGCAATGCACAGCTTTGGTTTGTTTCCTGTAAGTGATAAACATTCGATGACCCTAATTTCCTTCAAAACTTTCTTTGCGTGTATATTCAGTGCATACCGTCGGGTAGAATTTGAGTTTTTATGATAACACGTCATTCATTTGCTAAGTACCTCCAACGTTGAAATAACCAATGTAATACAAGATGGTTTTGAGAAGTGTTCTTACACTGCATCAACTTTAGTCTCCTTTTACGGTTTCATTCCTAAAACCCTGAGTTCATGAGAAATCCACTTTGCAATGAAGAATAGTTGATGCTTATCTAAACAATTTTTATTCCCAAATGTAGTACACAAACTTTTGTCTTTAAAGAAAACTTTTTGATTTTTTTTCCTTTATTTGGAGAATTTATTGGAAAACAAATTTGGAAACGATAGGAGCTGAATGGTTACAGATGCTCCAAGGCGAGATTTAGTATGATCTCTAGTTCCTTTAGAAAAAGGACAAACTCTTTGAGGTAAGCAGAAAAAAAAACTGGGTTGCTTACGGATCCTTAAGAAGCTTTCCAAACCATGGGGCGCACCTTAAATATAACTTAAATCTATTTTCATAGAGTGAAAAATGCGCTTACATCTTGTGACAACAATTATTGTAATTCTGTGGTCAACTATGGGGGTCTACACACGAACAAATAGAGAACGATTGTAATTAGAGAAAAAATGACTAGAATTATAAAGAGCACCCATCTTAGTGATCGCCTGTTCACTCATGAAGCTCTTACGGAATCTTGACCACGACCTCAGTTCTTAATCTCTTGAAAAGTTACTGTTGTTAGTTAAAAGAAATAAGGCATTTTCTCACTCAGATCACACAGTAAGAGGTATGCACACCTAATTAATTTTACTGAAGCTATGACAGTAATTAGATAATTCTTCCGGTGGTGGACGTAATCGTATTATCCCGGCATTTGATATCAGTTATCTGAGACTACAGCTGGCGCCTCTGTAGTACTGTGGTTTGCTAAAGTAGCTCGGCTGTCATCAAAATCGACAGGGGTATCAATCCAAAACAATGACTGTCTGTACGGCTTTATTTGCTCAGACAAAGTTCAATCGTCATTAGCTTCCGTGAAATTAATAAGTGTCGTCGGCCTGTTGAGATTTTAGGGGCAAAGTACGTGACTATGTATTCTGCCATTCAAGCACGCCCAAAAAAGTCAAATAAAAAGTAAATGGGTCGAAGATAATTGTTCGAAAAAACTTCTTCTGCTCGAGAACACTGAATTGTTGAAAAAGAAACCAAAAAAAGACAAATCAGACTTGAGCGCCATGGAACGCGACAAACGAGCGTCAGTGAAAACAAGCTAGGTATGCCTCTCTAAAGGTAATCCTAAAAAAAAATTGCCCAGACAGCTAATGAAATATGAAATAGTAGACATAGTATAAGTAGCTTGATCAAAACAAGGACTGAATTTCTCGGGTTACTCGCCTGCCGGTGATGAGTCTCATAACGCGATGAGATGTGGATCGGTCTATGCTAACGATTTTGTGGAAAGGAAAGACAACCATTCATCTTAAATCCATCTAGTTATCGATTCCACCAGTCATTTATTCAATTATTAACCATTCATTCACTCCGTTTATTTATTTATATATTTAATAATTTGCTCATTCACATGGCGAACAGTTAGTCGGGGTAAACATCATGACTCGTTTCCAACGTTAGTCTCATCATCAGATCGATCAAAACGTGATGTGCTGTTCACAAGGCCGCGGTAGAAGGTTGTAACACCTACCCTCCCACCACCGACAACAAGTAATTTCCTTTTCAGCCATTAGAAAGCGTGCGATAACAGTGATAACGTTTCGGGTTCCAAAGAGCACCATTGCCTTTGAAAGATTTTCAAATGGGCAACATATTTTGTTTCAGAGATCACCATTTCGAATAAAGCATCCTCATCTGGCCGTTAAATTATGCGGAAAATTCTCCCTCTCCTTCATTACATTTCTAGGCGACCTGTTTGAACAATTAGAAGTTTCATGGAGGAGAACCCTCTCTTGCACATGGGAAATGCCAAGCTGAAGAAAAGCGTTTTATGGTGTAGGATTAAGAACAGCCACATTGCATTATATATATAACTATTTTTTTTCGTTTCTGGTATCCTATTTGTCTTGCAAGTAAGATTTCTGTTACCGATTTTTTTCAAATTTCTTTCGAATTTGTCTCCTTCTTCGTCGTAATCTCTCTTGGCTGGCCTGCTGCGCTGAGTAGCCTGCGTAGCTAGCGGTTCACGGTACGCCATTTGAAATGAAGCTACGAAAGGCCTGCAACAGAAAAAAAAAAAAAAAAAGGAATAAGTTCCTTTGCTCTTTTTCGCGGCTTCATCGCTTTCATTTTCATCCCAGTCGAGCGCAACTTGGTTAACATGTTCGCGGGCTCTTTTTTTCATGCAAAGACTTAACGAATAAGGTCGATAAGGATACAGCTTAAATTAGCTTAATCAAACTGACCACGAAACGTAATGCTCGGCTCCTTTCTCAGTGGGAAGGTCTGATTCGAATAATGCAAGCAACGCCCCCACTTCTTTCACTTACGGCTTCCCTTACCTAAGTTTTGTAAAAACTTATAAAAGCCCAGTTTAAGGAATTGTGGGATTCTGCCCGCAGATGTCTTTATTACCATACCCATTTTACCACCTGCAACTTACGCTAGGCATCTTGCCATAACTTGTTTAAGTTTGGCTTGTAGAAGGTAGTGAATAAACTGGTAATAAACGTTAGAAAATTATATCAGAAAAGCATGTCAGGGACTTTATCTACTACTTTTCGTTTTACGGACAGGTTTAGGGTAATACTGTAATATAAAGCAGATACAAGGCTTTGCTCATCTTTGGATGTATTGGCAATAAGTAAACACTTAATCATAACATAAATTATGCATTCTTTGAACGTCTTGTCGAATTGAGTTCAGTATGATGTGGCCAAAAGTACAAGTTATCAATTTGTTCATGAAATTTTTTTCACTGAACGCATATCATAGGCCAAACATTTGATGTTGTAGAAGATGATATGTTTTAGATATTGACAGTGAACCCAATATTTGACCATCCATTAAGTATTGCAATACTTTTTTATTGCTGATTATTATCTCCACTGCCAAATAGGATATTTTTATTGCCTCTAAAGCGACTCGATGCCACTCGAATTACGTTTCAATTTTGTTTTTGACGTTTTAAAAACAACATCTTTCCGAAAAGAAAGAATAAAAAGTTCCTCCTCAAAATGCAAAAAAGCAAGAGTCGTGGATGCTTATATGGTAAAATTTTCATTGATACACCATTCTTACATCCAAGTATCCTCGGCCCTAGGGAGGTTTTAAAGAAGTAAAATAAATTTTTGATTCAACATGTAGGAAGTATATCATCAGCGTTTTTTTTATGCACAAAAGTCTGTTTCTGTGGCTCCAATTGGTAAATTATTTAGACAGTCGACCGCATAATTATTTAGATCGATGACGGGCGCCCAGCGGAGGAGGTTGAACAGCGCAATTGCATGTTTTTAGCTGAACTCTCCACCAAGGACGTAATGCGACCAAGGAAACATCTGATGATGATCTTTTGATACGGCTAAGGAACGTTTGAAAGAAATTGCTCGCGGCTGAATTAGAGCAAAAAAAAAATTGTAGTACTAAAATTCTTACGTAAAAGTAGGGTTTGGTGACAGCATGAAGATCGTTGACACAGTGGTATTTGCGTTTCATCCCTTTTTGGTTGCTGGATATGATATAGACTTTCTGAGTGTGAGTCTTCTGGAAAAGGATAATTCCACAACTTGCCAAGATAAATCAAATGGAAATAAAATATTCATCACGTGATTGAATAGGCCACCTTGTATCTATAACGATAGAGAGTCAGCAACTGAACGGAATCATTCAAGAGGAGTTCAGCCGGGAGGGGCGGAGGAAAAGCCAGCCTTTGCGAATGAAACCAAACTTAAAGGTATAGTGCATGAACTTTTCAACAAAGGATTGAAAATATGCTGGGTAATAGAAGACCCAGAAAGTATGATATACAACACAAACGCCACCGAAGATCTGCAACAATTAGATCAAACTATCGTGAAGAAAAAAGCTGACACTGCTATGCCAATGCAAAGCAACGAGGGGGGCAAATACAGCGGCTATAAGTACGTACAGGTCACGAAGTCGCCAGGTTTTGCTTTTATCCTGAATAGAGAACAACTGAAGTAGCATTCACAGGACTTAGTTGTGGGTGCTATGCAAGATACATGGCCTGTTGTCGTGATAGTGCTGCTGATGACAGGCTTAGCGAGTCTGTTTGTTTGGGCATTGGTCGGTACATATTAAAAAATGTTTTGTAATATAGTTTATTTAATTTTTAAAGCTTCTTAACGGCTGCTATTTTACGTTGAAGATAGACTGACTGTTTAAAGATAGGTTGACCATCTTAATCAAAAGAGGACGACAGAAGTTCTTAGGTTTGTTTCACAACTAAAGCTTTTTTCTGTATGTCAGCAATTTTGCCTGGTGAACAACCAGGGACTAGTCACAAAAAATGTCATTTTAAACATAAAAATTGCCAGCTTCTCAGAATCTGTTTCAGGGTAAGCCACGATTAACGCTGTCGCTATCGATAATTTGGAATGTTTACTCTTCGATGTGAATTCAATGTGTTCATTGTCATAGAAATATTTACGAATTGCCTCCGAATTAGTAGAGCGTTTTGAGGGAAACTGTTAACCTCTGAAAACTTAAACGTTACTGTGTTCACTATATTGTCGCTCCCATCACCTACATTCCTTTTACTTCTGTCAAATTTGTTTATGGGTGACAGTGTCCGAGAGAAATTAATAATGCAAATTAGAAGCGCCCTTCGGGCACAGAAATTCTTAAAGAAATACTGAGGAATATTTATAGAAATTAAATATCCTTGAGATCGAGCAAGTAGTCTTCTATTGCCTTGAGACCATAGAGAAATCCAAATTCTAGGAAATTTCGATGTTTCTGCTTCAAACAAAAAAGAGTTATTAGTCCAGTCTTTTTTTAATGATCAGAACGATTGGCAAAACGTGATGAGGAAAAAGAAATTAAGTGATATTGCTAGGACAGATGAACACTTTACAGAAAAAAAAGATCAATTTACAGAAAAAAAAGTCAATTTGCATACTGACTCAAATCGCAAACGAGTATAAAAGAAACAAAACCTACGTTTTGCGAAATCTCACAGAAGTTAATGCTACTGATCGCACTGCTTATATTAAATAGTCGAACTGGCCGTCTGCGATAAAAAATAATCGCACCTAAAGATTATAGAGGTCCTGTGAGGCTTATCATTTTTTAATGATCAGAACGATTAGCAAAACGTGATGAGGAAAAAGAAATTATGCGAGAAAATCACCTCAATGAAAACTGAATAGGAGTTTCAATAATTAAATATTTCCTTTACTTGTGAGACTTTTTGACATATTACTCGATTTTATTCAAATTGTAGGATCAGAAGAGAAGTGAGGCTAATTATGTAAAATATCATCATGCTGCTTGGGACGTAAAACAAGTGATTCACGGGGGCGGGGAGGAGGGGGGGCCTATGGAGCACCTGTCTGAATTTGGTCATGACACATGTGTCCTGTGAGTGGGCCAAAAAAGACTTGAAAGAAACTATTTAGCCATATTCATGATTTAAAAAATTGGAAATGCCCTGAACTTTATACTTAATCCAGCTGTACTTATCTTTTCTAACCAATATAAGTTACATTAGGGTCCTTTTTACTCACGAATTTGTAACTTTTGTCTTTTCGAAAGGACGCTATCGGGAATCATTTCCCGTGCTCTTTTGTGCAAGGAGTAATGGAGGGAATTTGGTGGTCTACTGTGAACATGTCTGCAGTAGGGTACGATATACTGGATGATAGAACAGACAGAATCCCTTAGCTCTTTGCTTACCGTTTTTATCAATTGATTTCATCAATCACCTCAAATTCATTCGCTTTCTCCGAATGATTCACTTTGTTTCACATTCATAATCTTCAGCAGGTGCTCACTTGAAACGGATTTTAATTTTACTCCTTATCATACATTTCACTTGGTTTCACCCAGGCAGGTACGGTAACACGATTCCCAAGTCTTATTTGGCTCGTTTGTTTGGTATCCTGTGGATTCTAATCGGCCTTGTCCTATGCTCGTTCTTCACGGCCACTTTTACGAGGGTCCTGACGTTATCATCCATCAAAGAGAATCTTCACTTGGACTTAAGGTATGTATTTTACCGAGGCAAGTTAAAATTATATTCTACATATTTTGGATAAATATTTTACCTTTTTAAACGCTATTAGATGTTACAAGTGTCAAAACAATACAGTGGCCAACGAAAATTCAAAGAAAGTTGATCGGTCTACTGACATCATCACCATGTTTAAGTCTTGATAGTCTTGGGCGAGTACTAAGATCTAGATCTCATAACCAATTCCATTAAGATCCTCGATTAATTACGAGTAATTTCAAAACTCCCTTACGCTACAATGTAGCAGTTTAAATTCATTTTCATCCTGACACATGGTCGTTTTGACACAGGTTGCAGTTCTTGCAGACTGTCACGCCTATGACGAGGCTCTGAAACATACTGCAGATGTTAATGGTAACTCACGATGCGTGATACAGAGTATTTGCCGCTTTTGTCATACTCTCAACGGGCCGTTGACACCTTGGTGGTTGATCACGTACTGATGTTCAAGGCATGATTGCCAATAATTTCCTCTTTTAATTTCTTGAGGAAGTTTCTGACTTCTCTCAGTTTTTTGACAAACATTTCAATGAAATTTTTCCTTTGCTCATGCTGATAAAAAACTTGATCACGCGCTGAAAAGCTGGATAAAAACCTATGTAGGCAAAGATGCCACCACAACAACAAAAAAACCTTGATCTTGTATGTTTAATTGTTTCAGCAACAAAATACTGATACTCGAATATGAGTGGTTCTCAACAGCTCTTATGTGTGGCTTTCAGCATGCCCATTGTCTGGGAACACGTCAATTAATCCCAAACAGTGTAGAAAGTTGAAATTGAGTGCAAAAAGTTGAAATGGAGCACAGAAAGTTGAAATTCAAAAATTGGTTGACGTCGCGAAAGCCGAACAAAACAAAATGGTGGACAGGTTACGAGAAGAAACAAAGTCTTAATTCATAGTTTGAGGGAGAACTAGAAAAACATAAACATAAAGCACAAAGAACTGGCAAAAGCCTGAAAGTCTTGGTCATTGAAAAGTATGAATCAGTGGCCTTGAACAAACATTTTCAGGGAGTTTTAGGCGACAGTTCGTAAGAAAGACGGGGAAGATAACTAGCTTATTGCGTTTTGTGTACTGGTAACTTCTGTCGGCCCATACCTAGCAGGGAAAGTAAAAACACCCGGTTATTCGTGACGGAGAGTTGAGAAGCTCCAACCAAATTCTAAAGGGGGGGGGGGGGGAAGCCTGACTACTCTTGCAAAAAAGCAAAGGGAAGCGCGCGAACCAGTGAGTCATGACGCGAAAAAGAGTAAAAAAGTAAAGAGGAAGACAGAGCCATTGTTTATTGTTAACAAGTAATAACATTATTTTTCTCGTGTAATTTGGGATAAATCAGCACGCGCAAATTTTTCAAAGACTATAAGTTGCACTTGCCCTATGGGCTCGGCAATTTGTTAAGCATTTGAAAAATTTATTCGCAATGACTTATCCCAAATTGCACTCGAAATCATGTGATTACCTATATACAAAGAGTAATTCAACACTTTAGGCCATCAGTCAATAAAACTCAATACAAAAACAAAAATGAAGTAAATAAAGTTAAAAAAACGTCTTGAAAGAACACTGCATGGATAATTTGAACAATATTTAGACTTTGAGCGTTGAACTTTAGCTAAATATGTATCATTAAGAGGCATATGCACTCTTTTATTGAATTTCTCATTCCTGATATTCTCGCATTTTATTACCGACACAATTAACTGGTAATCGGATTTCGTGTCGTACAATTCAGCGTTAATGATCGTGACGGTAATTTCAAATCATTCGCCCGATTACTCCAAGACCCGAACGTCACTCAGTCCACTTCTACCAAATGTACAAGGCATTCATGGAAAAGAGAGAAGTGGAAGGAATTTGGCGGACATATACATTGCCTCATACTTCATGCACAACATTGGTGACTCTCGGAGGGTAGTGAAGATGTTCTTCGGAAGTCAACACTCAATTGGCTTTGTCATCAGACGCGGGCATCATACCCTTAACGAGTACTTGGGGTGCTTGAGAGACCATTTTAAATACAGACAACGTGATATTAAAAAGATCATTTTACGACACGTCCAAGTGTTTCATGTAAGTTGCAAAAGATAAATCCAGGTTCCTGTGTTAGCGTTTTGACCACATCAGCAGACACTTGCGAAGGTCAGTTGGGTTTCCCCAAAAATGGCATATCTTTGCTTAAAAAGGGGCACAAATGAGAGACTTTCAAGTCAATTAAATTATAAGCCCAAGTCGAGTCCGTTTGAAAATTTCCGTTTTCAATCGTTTCGTTTCCGTTTCCAATCGAGTCCGTTTGAAGTGTTTATGAAAAAAGATACTTTCGTCCCAAACTCCTCTTTCCAAACAAGATTTAAAAGATGGGTTTCATTTGACGTAGCGGGAGTAGTAGTATAACCCTTGCAGCCTCACGCTACACAATCTGAAAACACTCTAGCAGGTATGGGGCACTTTACATATGCACCTAAATTGCAGGGTTTTTCACCTTTTATCCTTGAATCGGACAACTCGTTGTTTTACAATTTGCTGTGCTTTGTTTACATGCCATCAAAAAAATTTCTTTTTATTGATCGACTTGACTCGCACATCTTTACCTTAAAAGTTTATTGATCGATAAAAGAGTTCCGAGGGGAAGCGGAAAGCGTAAGGAAATCAATCATAGGTTAAATTGTGTTGCTGTTTTCTGAATTCTTCTTTTTTTTATGATAATTGGGGCTCATCTGTCCATCGTAATTCATCATTTTAAGGCTCCCTTTAAAAGTGGACTGTTCTTGCTTTTTTCTGATTTATTGTCGTCATCTTTATTATATTGACACAGAAACCTCTTAATTACTCTTTAGAATGAGTCGAACCGTCGAGTGACAGCTGATGACATTGACGTCATAGTGAAGATGCTGGATGGTAACTCGCACCAGTTTGGGGGGATTTTTTCGGATTCTTCTCATCGTGTTTTTCTCGATGTTGACTGTTGGCTTAGTGTACGAGTTTGCAGAATGACCACAAGTGTCAGTTTCATTTATTTTGTATTGATTAATTTTTATTAACGACTCAAGGTCTTCCATAGCCCCTTGTTTATCTTTTTACTTAATGTAATCCAGTAATATTTGTGGAAGTGCTCAGTCTTGTCACGACTCAGTTCTTAAATTAAGACAGAAAGCAGTACACAAATTTTAAACTTTATGAATTATTTATAAAATGGCTACTTCCTCTACAAAGATTCAGTCATATCTCAAATCTAGTCTATCCTTAAATTATAACCAAAGGTAATTTTTTTTCTGCTCGTTTTCAGTCACAAGACCCCAGACCAAGACTAACCTTCCTGACTATCAACTTGAAAGCCAAGTTACCTTGTCCAAATATGAATGTGAACGATTCACTTTGATTAGTAAAACAGGAAATTTGGTTGTCATGTTAGTGTAACTAGTTTCCAAAAAAAAATATTTAAGTTATATAAAGCTAAACTATCCTCAATCCACACATTACAACGATAGATTAAAAACTCCATAGTTTCAAGCACTCGTGCATTAAATAAGGGCGACCGCGGGAAAAGGCGAAATAGCATGGATTTCGATTAAATATGGCAAATCCGAGACTGGGTAAAGTAATCAAAACTGCCGATTAGAACAAGTCAAATATCCATAGCGTCAGTGAGTCTAAAGTAAAAACAAGTAAACAGTTCGAAGCGCTGGACAATCGCTAGTGACCAAATTACGACTCTCTTTACTTGGATATCGGATTGGTTTTAAGGCTGACAAGACTTTTCAGACCAATCATATGCTTAGTAAAGAAAAGCCAATGCAGTGTTTTAATACAGCTCGCGAGGAAGGTAAGTTATCTTAACTCAGCATGTGCACGGTAATGGATTAGATTGGATTGGAAGTTAGTAAACGTGACAGCAAGCTTGACCTTTTTTCATATCTTGTAAAGAAATACCCTGTACATAGCCTTGAATAAAAATGAAACCTATGAGAGAAATGAGATTGAGAAATGAGACTTACTTCATCTGGTCTTCCTTATGTGCACAGCGTAATCCAAGATATACGGTTTTGAAATACCACTCCTTCAAATTCTTTCAAAATAAATCCAGTTTCTGTTTCAAATATTGTTGATTTTAAACCAAATGAATGACTATCACATACTGTACATATTAAAGATGTGCGAGAGTTCATTATAAGAAAAAAAAACCTTATATAGGTATTATATACTTTCCATTATATAGATATTATATACTTTCCATTATATAGATGTTATATACTTTCCATTATATAGATATTTATTGCCTATTTGAATCAATCAATTTTGAACACATGTTTAGAGCACTGAATGCAGACATCACCTGCACGTAAACTCAGCTTTCAGAGAGCTGCTTCAACGTCCACCATAGAGTAATAACAAGTTATCATGAGGAGAAATGTCTTCCTTTCCAAAAAAGTTGAGTTCAACTTCAAAAACGTCCATAAATGTCTTACGGAGAAAATTAGGATATGTCTAAAATGGGATGTCTCCACATAACTTCTAGATACTAGGAGACACTGCTTGAGAAACTGTCATGAATAGCAAGTTTTTAAATAATGACCCTTTCAATTACACATAAGGCAAAAATGAAGTTTGGTTTAAAACACCTTTAGGGAAATCTCTTATACAATAACATAACTTAAAGAATTTGGAGTGTTTACGGAATGATAACAATGGCTTAAGGTTTTCCTTTACCTCATTTTACTCCAGCTTCTAAGTCAACTGGTTCCTTTGATATCTTTCGTCGTAGATGCTTGATCCCCGCAAACCCAGAGGAGCAGGTCATGAACAGAACTAGGGTAACAGAAATTCCGATAACCGTTGCTTTAAATGATACAGAACTGTGATCAAATAGGCCACTGTAGTTTTGGTTGGCTGAATCGGTAGGTGTTTCACTCATCTGAGAAGAAGACTCGTCAAAATGCTACAATCATCAAGCGTTAGAAAGACAAACAGAGACAAAATATGGATGAGAGTGTTTTGATTTAGAGCGTGAAACTATAATGAACACAATTTCAGAAATACATTTTTTAAAAGCCGAAGGCAGCTACATTGATCTCACTCACTGTAAATATTAAATGGTACGTTAATTGTCTAATTAAAGGAAATCAAAGCTTGAAATGAGTATCTGTAGGGCTTTTTTTAGCCGTCTGGACAGGCTCGTAAAGCCTCTAAAAGGGGGTATAACTCACATGTGAAGACCTTACTTTGAAAGATTTAAGAAGTCTGCTTGTATTGGAATAGATATCCTCAGAGACAAAGTTGACGACTTTTTGTAGGCAGTCCAACACCTTAGCACTGAAGCCATCCCTTTTTATTCCTGCACCGTAGTAGTGTTGTCTTTCAAACACTTGAGCAATTGATAATCCTTTATTAGGTTTCCGTTTCATAAACTCAATCCCAGTGAACATTTCCTCCAAAATACCTTCTACAGATCCGTTTTCCAAAGAAAAGAACGCTTCCTGAAGGTTTTCAAATTCTAATGAAAAAAAAGAAGAAAATTGACAACCGATTATTTTAATGATAAATGCATGAAGAAACGCCTAAATTACTCTTAACATTAATTATAAGTTTTTCAGTGTCATGATAAAAGTTATTTTCGTCGATGTAAACTTTTATATAGGAGCATGCTTCTTAAAACGAAACCAAACGTTCTAACTTTCCAACAGTGTTTTAAGGCCTTTCGCCGTTACGAGTCTATCATGGATATGACGACCAATCTATATTGGTCTGAATTTTCTTAGTTGGTCTTCCTTGCAGAGTCAGATTACATAAGTGAGTTTAATAGCATTTCCGCCGCAGCCCCTTTGCTCACCTGCAACGTTTGCTCCGAGGTTTACAGCTTGCTTAAAGGCAAAGCTTTCCTTCTGTGCGCCAATCTGCAATTTTATCACACATTACTATAATCTTATTAAAGTCTCGAAGGCAGTGGTCATAAATGCATCAGCGTATAGATATGATGTTAGAATGGAGGGTCAGTACGCATACTTGGTCCGTAACATCATTCATGTTTTTTCAAATTATATTAAAACAACCTGGAATACTTCACAGTGCTACAATAGATACATAAAACTTAATTGTTAGATACGGCTTACGATTCTTGTTGCGGTGACATCATATCTTTCCACTGTGACATTCGTCAAAGCACTTGCAAGTGTGGCAGTCAGTACAGAGCATACAGTGATTCCAGTTATAATCCATACCACAGAAAACAACCTGCCACCTATTGACTTTGGGGTTTTATCACCATATCTGGATTGTGCGACACATCAAAAGAACAATTAAATGCTGATTTTAATTTTTTCCTTATTAAGGGCTATAATTCTGAGCAAGCGAACTGACTGTTTAAAGTACTATTTCGGCAAATACATTTTTTTAATTACTACATCAGGATCAGATGAGTTAAACCGATACCTGAAGTGATCATAGATACTATTACTTTTCATCAGTAAAATTTCACCATAGAAGAAATGAGATAAAACGAGTGAGTGGTTGGCTATAAGCTGACAGGGCAGAGCGGAACAGGGTTGAGTATGCAGAGAAAGCTATACTATCCCAGTTTCGCGTTGTGTGAAAGGCTGTCAATCAATGAGCACATTCTACATTCTGTTTTACTGTAATCATTAGATTTCAAAAATTGGAAGTTGCGAAAAACTGTAGGTACAGCCATACGCACGGTACACCAAGATCTCCTTTCGTCGTTTTTGGACACCAAACGGATTTTCAAATTTATTTAACAGAAAGCCTGTACTTTAAACTGTATAAAATTACTAACCCGACTGTTGACATGGTGACAAACGCCCACCAGAATCCATCAAAAGCTCCACGATAGAAAGGACGACCAAACTCCTCTTTGTTTGTTCTAGTTTCCTTGAAACAAAAGGAAAACAAATTAATTAGTAGTCAACAGAGTGTGGTTTAAATAGCGTAGAGCGGATCTTTACAGCGCATGATTTTCACTTTATCCATTTGTTTTCCAAATTCAGAAAGCCTCAATTTTGACGCCATTTTCCCAAATGTGTCTGGTCGTATTTACTCCTTAGTAACCTCTATACACTGTTCCTAGTCCGTAAGTGCAGGTGAACACCCTAAGAAGGGTGGTGGTAACAGAACGTAGGTGGTCAGCTTGATATTTGCTTGACGTTAGGCTCTAAGTCTGGGATATGATTAAAAAAAAACTGGAGCCGACTTTAAATCAAATCAAATCAATTTTTCAACCCAGGTTGCGACCCCACATGAAGATATGCCCTCCAGATCAATTGATCATTCAAAGGTTTGTGATTCTAATGCAAAATTATAACACACGGAGCTAACAAAAGTTATCTGAAATTAAAAAAAAGTATCTCTAAATTTTCTAGACGTAAGTTAGAGAAAATATTTTTAACTTGAGGCTCTTGAGGGTTTTGCAGATTATTGCGAGGGTGAGAAAAGGTAAAAGGTAAGAAGCGGGATCCACACTAAATAATACTCACATATAAAAGGACAAGTAGGCCAAGAGTGTTCTGTAGATAATGTTCACTATTAGATACGACGTAAACGGAGTAATTTAAAGATGCAGCTGTCTTTGTATTTTCACCAAATGTTTTATTTAGTGTTGATCCTCGAAATTCATAAATCTATTCCAGCAGTACTGGCTTGAGCAATCCAAATTATCGTGGAAGTGACTAAGGTCTTTGCCTCTTCACTTACGGTTTTAATGTAGTTAAAGATAAAAGCTGTATACATCTGTTGAACTATTTACAAAATTAGCAATACTTCCAGGCCTTTTAAGGCCTTGAAGTCTACTGCTGTTGCATTTATAAATGCAAAAGTTGTTTGAATTTTTACTGAATGCGCGACTTACCAACATCCATATGAAGATTCCAGCAACAGACGATAACAAAAGGCTTAAAATTACGATAGGCCACGTTCCAAAAATCGCTTTCAACAGCTGAGTTCTTCTCTCCGTTGAATAAAAAGTTTCTCTTCGAATCAAAACAACTCCAGGAGAATCCAATACATTAATGTAGAGCATACGACCTATGAACCAATCTTCTTGTACGGGAAACACCAAGCTCGTTTCATCTGCGAGAATATGGCTGCGAAGCGAAGTCGAATTATCGGTCATTTCTAAGTAACGCATTACAGGTTTATTTCCCCTGTAAAATTGGCAGCACTCGCCTAAGGCGAAATCTAAAGCTTGATGGAAAATCCCATCAGTCGGTTTATCTTTGCCATCATTTCTTTCCGAAGTGAACGGTGGCCTCAGTTGCCAAAATATGTTCATCTCGCTTGGACAAACGGGAGAGTGCCCAAGGTCGAACGCAGGAACGTTAGAGTCATTGGAGGTATCGCTTGAGTTTGCTTCTGGTCTCGAATCTGTTGGTGAAAAAGTCTCTTCCCCTGGAGAAGTTAGATTAAACTGCATAAATTTTTGCAGGAAAACAGTGTTGGAACTGTGATGAATTTTGAAATTGACTACGAAGGAAACGACGAGAAGTAACCTAGCCCTCATTGTTGGTTTATGAACACCAAGTGGGTACATCTTAGGGGGCAATGACTGTGTGTACACGAATAAAGAGAACATTAGTCACCTCATCGATACATCTTCTTACTAGTCAATTAAAGTGAAACTTGACTCATCTTCTAAATGGTGGAATTACTTCTTGTTTTTCATTGGTGCAGTTTAGAAAATGGAAACAGTGTGTGCACATTAGTTTTAAAAATTGTTGTACGAGTTTCATTCAACTCAAATGTTCAGTCCTTTTTTAAAGTTAAAGAAAATTTATGACAATCCTCGAAGTTATTTCAGGATACTTATTATAACGTTTCCAAGAGAAAAAAAAACGAAATAAAACCAGGTGTTTTTTATTTATATGGACTTGAGGTCATAATTATTTCACAACTAATAACGCCTACTGACAAGAAAATAAGTGACATGAAAATAGGGAGCCAACCGCGAATACGTGAAACATTTCGTGAGAAAAGCCTCATTTTTCTTTAAACACCTGCCAATGAAAATAAGAAAATATCCATGATGTCAATTTTACTAGTGCTCATTGTAAACGAGATGATATTAAAAGATATCGTGATGTCTAATGGCTATGTCCATTATTTACCCTTAGACCCTGAATCACCGATGAGAGGACATATACTGATGATTTTGTTGTTGTAAAAATATAAGTTAAGGTAAATTTTGGGAAACGCGACACAACTCGTATATCGCACTAGTTCGAGGATCACTGGTTTTATCACACGGTGCGCTCGTGCCTGTAAATTATTTTTAAAATGAATAAATTCATAAATCCACATTTTTAAACATCTGCAAGATTCTGAACATTGTTGCGCTTTGTGTTTAGCAGATAGATTCTATGTTTTGGATCACGCCCCTACCGGTTTTCAACTCAAGAAAAAAGAGGTTATTCATATTCAGAGAGAACAACCCTCTTTGAATCAACAATTACGCCATTTTAATCTTAAGTTATCCTTTTAATTCTCACACTTTCATTCAACTTCCGACGCTTTGTACTTTAATTAACTGAACACACGAGACATGTTTTACATACTTAAAAGTTTTGTCGTTTTCTTCAAATAGAATGAATAAAATACGAACCTTCCTTCAGTTGTGAGGTTTGTTTTGGGGCGAAAAAGGTCTTGAAGGAGTTGTGAGAGAGTCCGAGACTGTCCGAAAATTTGAAAAGCAACAGAAAATTCGATCACTTGTCAAGAATAACAAAAGAAGAAACCCTACCTCGATTGTCGTTCGATGTCGAGGCCACTTGAGTGTCTTGGAAGAGATCGTAGAGCCTCGGAGCTGAGAATATATATCACGCATCACTGATGAAAAAAATAGGATACTGCGCGCGCTCTAATTAGCTGAAAACCTCCCGTTTATCGAAAAAGACCGCATTCTGTATTAGTTACCGGCCTAATTGCCCACCAGAGGTATTGGTTGAAAACTCGAAAGCTTGAGCATCAAAACAAATTTTTAAGGGCTTATAACGTGATAAGGTAGTGAGAGAAAGACAGTCTGAGAAAAAACATTATGTTACTGGTATCTGAGTTGAAAACTACTTAACCTATCATGTTAACGAAAGAAAAACGTCAAAATCTCCAAAATTTGCTGAAATTTTTTATATAACGTTCCATTACCTATACTCTAGGACGAATAGCAAAGAAACAAAGTCAACTTCCGTTCTGTCGTTTTTTAAACGAAAAAACGAAAATTGACTCCTGTTGTTTCCCATTTCGTTGTGAGGTGTTACGAGAATGGTAAGATCTAACGTTTGGATAAAGCCCAACCTTGGTTCCATCGATATGAAGGACGGGGGAAATACATTGTCGCAATTTTTTCTCTCGTATGGTGTTGATGGATGAGATCGGTCAGTATTTTAGGTACTGATCATATGCGTATGTCATCGTCTTGGTGGGAATTTCCGGAGAAGAATAGCGATCGAAGTCTTGGTACCGGTGGTTTCCTTCGAAAACTTGTGGATGTTAGGAAAAGTATCCTATGGGCTTGTTGTTAGATTGTTGAAGAGAGGCGTAAGAAGATCTTGTGCCTCATACGATATCCACGTTGTAGATCGTAGCCTATCGACCACAGACCTTGATGCTATTGTTACGTCTCCTATTGCCGAAGTAATTATCTTGCGGAGCGCTTTACAAACTCATGTCCAAAGCCAATCGGTAACAGCGTCTCCTAAGAGCTGAACATTGGAGGGTCTTTCACTGATCAAGAGTTCCCGCTTAAACTGCGAGCCCGTCTCAGTTCCACTGTAAGTTCTGTTATTTGCAGTAGTATTTAATCCCTGCCGAAACATATCAATCTTTAAGGTACCACACTTGAGCGATTTTTATGGATCAGCTAATTGTTGTGATGAACGTTGGACCTCTAAGCGAAATTAAGTACTTTGAGTTCATTTTTGGGAACCTCGAATTGAAATTACCCTTTGAGCTTCTGCAGTTCTTTGTGAAATTATTTGTAATCAACAACCCTGTGTTTGTTTAAATACGCTAGTTGTCTTAATAAACATTGCATATGTTTTAGTAAGCATAAAATTATCATTTTTTTACTCAAGTTTTCTGAAGTAGTCGATCCGGTAAATCATGTCCAAACCTGAGAGAAAGATGGAAGGATCAGATTTCGGGCTGAAATGTACCGTAGAAAGTTAACTGATATAACTGGCTATATCAAGGAAAATGGACCATCACAATTCCTTCTTACTAAAATGGACCCAGTTAAACAGCCCAGCTAGCCACAAGTCTCATATAGCTCAATGGTAGAGCGTCCGAAAGGTCGTAGCTTCAACTTCTTTCGAGAGCACTCAGATTTTTTTTCCTCGCCGTATGCCAGTGTCATTCCCTGTATAACAGCCTCCTTTGCTCAAATCAGGAACCTTTGAATTTATCATCTTCATTTACATCATCATTACGCATAAGTATCACAAATCCAAGTTCCTATCTCCCAGTATGTAGGAAATTTGTCCCCTTGGGCTTAGGTAAAGGGCCAAACTTGCCACGAGGCCCTCATGATCTCATAGCTCAGGGTAGAGCGTCCGAAGTGCTAGTCGGAAGGTCGTAGTTTTAACTTCTATCGGAAGCAATCGGAATTTTTTGCTCGGAGTATGCCTATGTGAATCATTAGTTAGTAAAGTAAAGTACACATTATAAGTCTGAGTTATGAGTCATATATATAGTTAGTATATCGTGCAATTTCAGTTAACATCGATCTCCGATTGTCAGTTGTCCTTGCTGTTCAATTACTAAGTTTGTATCTAGCACTTTTTTAGCTTTCGTTGCTGCCAGATTGTTCCGTTAATATTTCTCACACTCCTAATTCACATTGTTGTCC
Organism: Pocillopora damicornis; assembly: GCF_964200805.1. Taxonomy (NCBI): domain Eukaryota; kingdom Metazoa; phylum Cnidaria; class Anthozoa; order Scleractinia; family Pocilloporidae; genus Pocillopora; species Pocillopora damicornis. The sequence goes on from NC_142671.1 coordinate 24,548,437, forward strand.
GCTTTTTCAGTCTGTATCTTGCACTTTTTTAGTATTCGTTGCTGTGCGATTGTTACCTTAAGGTCTTTCACACCCTTAGTTGTCCTTGTTGCCAGATTGTTACGTTAGTCATGATTCTGTGCTCTTTCGGTGTTCCTCGTTTTCCAATAATAACCTTATTATCTCGTACACTTTAAGTTTTTCTTGTCGCCCGACTCTTACTTAAGTATCCAACCCACGTTTCCTTGTTGTCTTAATTTTACGTTATACATCTAAAAATCTCTTTTAGCTTTTCATGTTGTCCGATTAGTACGTTTCTATTTCGTGCACTTTTTGTTTTCTGTGGTGTCCGGTTGTTTCGCTAAAATCTGATGCATTTTAAATTCATTCATTCATCAATTCTCTCCAATTGTTATGTTAGTTACTCGAGCACGTTTAGTTTTCTTAGTGTCCATTTCTTATGATTGTATCTTGAAAACTTTAAGGTTTCCTTTTTTTTTGATAGTTACGTTAGTGTCTCGTGCACTTTTAGTTTTCCGATTGTTTTGTTAATATCTCTCGCTTTTTTAGTTTTCCTGGTTGTCCGATTATTAAGTAAATATCCACGACACTTTTAGTCTTCCTTTGTTGCCAGATTGAATGTTGTATTCTTTTGCACATTTAGTCGTCTTTGTTAGTATCTTCTCGTGTACTTGTTTTTATTCCTTTTAGTTTTCCTTGGTGTCCGATTGTTACCTTAGTGTTTCGTGCACTAAAAATTTTCTCGTTGTCTGATTGTTATGTTAGTATCTTATGCATTTTCAGTTTTCCTTGTTGACTGATTGTTACTCTGTTGTATCACGAACTTTAGGTTTTGCCTGGTGTCCAAGTCAGTATATCACCCTCTTCTATTTTTTTTCCATGTTGCCAGATTGTTAAGTTAGTATTACGATGTTTCTTAGTCTTTCCTTTTGTGCGATTGTTACGTTAGTATCTCGCATTATTTTAGTTTTCCTTCATTTGCAATTGCTTTGATAATATCTCACGCACTTTTAGTTTTCCTTGTTGTGCGATGGTTAAAAGTGGGTGTGTTGCTAAGACTAACTTATTTGACGTCAGCGTTTTTTAATTGAACAGTAAGCGTTAATTAAGTTTTCGCTTTTTATTTAAACAATTGTTTGACAGTGACGATGACAATGACACTGACACTGAAAGAGACAGAGAGGGCGACAGTCACATTGACGATGACAATGACAGAGACAGTAACAGTCACAGATACAATAACAGTGACAGAGACAAAGACAGACACTGAAAAAGACAAAGACACTCACATTAACAATGACATCAACATCGACAGTACTAACGACAGAGACAGTGACAATGACAGAGACAGAAAAAGAGAAAGAGAGAAAGACATTTTCAGTATAACAGTGACAGAGAAAATTACAGTGGCGGGAAGAGTCACAAAGAGATGACACTGATTGCGACAGCGAGAGAAAAATCGACAATCGCGGTGAAAGAGACATTGAAAGTGACAGATATTGTAAAAGAAACAGTCACAATAACAGTGACAGGAAAATAAGAGGGAAAGAGACTGATAGAAAAAGTAACACTGAAAGTGAAAGCGACGAAGGTAATGCCAGTTGCATGGTCAGTAACAGTGACATTGATAGTGACAGAGAGTGACACTGACAGCGACAAAGAGAATGATACTGAAATAGACATTGAAAGATAAAGTGAGTGACTTTGACAATGACAGATACAGAGATAGTGATACTGACGTTGACAGTGACACAGAGAGATGGTGACAAAATCGCGGAGAAACATTGACAGTAACAATGAAGTTTCAGTAAAGAGAGAGTGAAAGTGACACTGAGACTGACAGGAAAAGTTTCAAGGACAGAGAACGTGATGTTGACACTGAGGGTGATATTGACAATGGGAGAGATAATGACACTGACCTGACCCTAACTTTAACTTTAACCTTAAACCCTAACCATAACCCTATTCCTTAACGTCAACGCTACCCCTAACCTTAACCCGAGACCTCACTCCAACTCTTAACCTAACCTTAACGCATACTGACTCTGATCTTCACCCTAATTCTAACCTTAAAGCCATGATGAAATATTGTCCAATGGGCAAAATTTATCGCTGATGGAATACTACTCCTAACACGAGACAGATGTTTACTTTAAAATCTCGAAGTAGATTTATCCAATCGAAACAAAATTAGAATCAAGAAGCTACTGACAATTACAAAACTCTTCACCAGAGTGCACTAATTTTCGCTGGTGAATGTGGACCGTGAGGAGATGACGAAGGGCGAATTTATCTTTTCGATCGAAAAATTTCTTTTCTTTATCATGACGTGACGCACTCTGGTGAAAACGTTCAGCAGTGAATGCGACAGATACAGTGACAGTGACTTTCATAGCAACAATGAAAGTGACAGTAACAGTGACAGAGAAAGTGGTTCCGAAAGTGACATTGACAGGGACAGTAATAGTGAAAGGGAAGTAACAAAGACATAGTCATGGACAGTGACGGTGAGACCGACAAAGATAGGGACAGTCAAAGTGACAATGACAGACAGTAACGGAAACTGTTACAACGAACTGATAGGGATACGGACAGAGAAAGAGGCAAAGACGGTAACAACGACAGCTCTAGTGACAAGGGTAGTGACAGAAAAAGTGATTTATCACTTGCAGTGACACTGGCTGTAACACTGACAGAGACGGTGACGGTAAAACTCTCAGTAACAGTGACAGTGACAAAGACAGGAATACCGAAAGTGTCAGACCATTACAGAAGGTAATAGCTGTCGCACTTTGTAATACCTATCGTACGGTGGCCCATAGTACGGTGGCCCATAGAGGACACGCTATCCACTTTTTAAATTCAATTTAATTTAATTTAATTCCCATGGAAATTATCTCGCGATAAATGGGAAACTTGTTAGGTCGCACGTGATCGGCTGTCAGTCTCGCACGTTGTTTTTGTGGACGGCAATGGCTGCCACAGTTAAGGAGGTATGTTTTCAGGTCAATAGTTCGTTTTATTTTCGTAAAAAGATCATTTAGCAGTACTAAATGCAATACTTCTACGACACATAGCTCTGTGAATCAGCACAGTAAACCTTTGATCTTGCGAAATCTTACGAGACAATTTCAGAGATGGCTGTCAGAGTCTGAGAACAAGAGTGGATTATCAAGCTTTGCAGCTCAAAACTTAACGATCGAAAGGTAAGATGCCACAAACGGCTCTATAAGGCTGAAAGATTTCAACCCGGTGACAAAAGAAGAGATTTGTAGTGAAATGCACCGTTGTCAAGAGAAGCAAAAAAAAAATCAAGATACATCAAAAGTTAGATTTGTGCCACCGAAACAAAAGGAACAAACAGAAAAATAGGTTTCCGTGGAGAGCATGGCGAGCATTCGTAGCCACCACACAGGGGACATCAGTAAGAAAAAGCAGGGAGTGAGAGAGCTACGCAAAAAATTGATGATTCCTTTAATTACCTGCGATCATTTATTGCAGCGAGATTTCCCTCACATGAGTCTATCTCTAATGCACAATCCACCAGGTGACGGAAACTGCAATTTTTGCGCGTTGTGCTTTTGTTTAAACCACTGTGGCATACATCGATCACCTGAAACAGTCCAGGAGGAGATCTTGAAATGCTTTTTGAGCAATCCAAACAACATCGAGGGTTTTCCTCTAGAACTATTTATGGGTATGCTTTGGTCAGAGTACCTGCAGTCATTGGCGAAGAATGGAACCTGTAAAGATCATATATGCGAGGCTGATGGACCAGAAGAGATCCGTTTTGTTGATGAAGACGGCGTCAGAATGATGAATCAGTCAGACAGTTTGACTTCTTACATAGACAGGCTCCCCAATAAACTTCTTGAAAAAGTCATTTTTGAGGTATTATCTTCCTCATGCTTTTTGTGCCTTGACCACACATGTCACTTAAACAATCAACTGTGCAAAGTTAACATTCGTTTCTGTGATATAACCCATGAGCTAGCCTCTTGAATCCTGCCACGTATTTACTTCTCAATTGGCGGTGAAGCAGGCATTACCAGGATCAAAAACTCATAAGGAAGTTAGGACCCTACAGTGAAGTCGTTCTTAAAGTCCGGCGAATAATTTTGAATCCAAAATGGGCGAATGCCGGGCTAGCACTACGCTTTATTGGTCTTGGATGGTTTATCATCCTGAACATATTTTGGCGAAACGAGCGGCACTGAAGCAGAACTGAAAGAACGGTCTTTGTCTTTTCACTCAAGACTTATGGCTGAAAAATGCATGTTGCAATTTACAACTGTACAAAGAGTTTGGAAACTTAAACATACACGTTCGGTGTTAAGATTTTTTTTAGCTACATCGTATTTAAGATTTGTTATTCGCGTTTGCATTCTTTTAGTTATTTTAGTCGAGCCACATCCTTTGGGACGGTGCATTTTCGTATTAAATTCAATAGTTCTGTTATATATTCCTGTACATTCATAGTCTACTTAAAATTTATAACGATGGCGCTTATAATGACATGGCCAATTGACACCAAACATTTTAAAGAATTTCCTTTCGGCGCAACAATGATGATTAAGATTACAAGGAATAGAAAGCGAAAACAATTAAGGCACAGGTACCTCCGATGGTTTCTGTAGGAAACCGAGCTGTATTTGGTCGGGATTTGTGCTTATTGGTTTTGTAACATTTTGCTTATTTCTGGTCTTTCTTTACGTTCTAACGAATGATATCATATTCTGATTCGAGACGTGACTTAAACCTCTTAAGACCTGTGTCATTAAAAAATTCCCCAGGAAATAGTTGTAATACTTCTCGTGGAGGTTGTGGTTATCACATGAAGACGGAGTCCTTCACTGTCTCGAGGTCGGCCGTATTGATGGAGTCAAGAACCTTATTTGCTGATGACGATCTTGAAGCTGGAACGCCACAGTTGTCGTGTTTCGTTAGTGGACATTCTTATCGTCATTAAAATTAATAGTATCATTTTTGATATCATTACCATTAACCTCTTTGTCGTTCCCTTCATATCGCCATTCAATTACTATCACTATAACTATCATTTTCATCATCATCATCATCTCTACTATTTTTATCATAATTGTAGATACTATTACTGTTACAAGTATTATTGTTATTGACAGGTATGATGGTTATTATTGGTTTTACTTGCCTTCCGACCATCTGCACTAAGTGTATTACAAAGTGCGACAATTTTATTACAAAGACTTAGAAAATTACGTCATATTTGAGTAAAAATGAATGATCCTAACTTCATATTATTTCCCAAATCTGACTAAGTCTTAAACCCAAGAGCGATAACGCAGGATGATTCCCAGTTTACCACAACTATGGGCATCCTCACTTAATTTCATAGCAAACAAAGTTATCTCTTTTACCTCCTAAATTTGGAAAACTTTTTACGCAATGTTCATCAAGGAGCAATCAGACCTCAGAACAGTATGGGCGAAGGACGTTGACGATCCTTTCTCTTATGAGACACTGTATGTCTTAATATGTAAATCTCCTTTTATTTAACTTCCTCTTTTCTTGGAATTTTCAGAGACATTTGAAATCAAAGACGCCGAAAGATACTTGTTTTTTCAAGTCGAAGCCAACATGCCCAAAACATCAGCATTTACAGTGTCACCATGGGTAAAAATGGAACAGAACCTAGGTATTGTAGCGTTCAAATACAAATGCCAATCAGTTTATACTATAGAATTCTCTCTCGACATTCAGCAAGGTGGGCGCACCGTATTCAGAGTTACTGTCCATCATCTTCAATCCAATGGAAAACACGATCCAAGGTATTCTAACAAACGATATCAAATATATATATTCATTAATCATTCTGTACAGTTGTAATCGGACAGTGTACTCGGACAGTTGGCTGTAATCGGACACCTGTAATCGGACAGTTGAAGCAGCTATCGTCACCTAGTCAGGTCTGACTGGTGCAGTTGCTTTGTACTTAGATGGCGAACAGAAAGAAAGTAAGATTGCCTCTAACAACCGTATCTTTAGAACTTTCCTGGTGGTGGAAGAGTAACTCTTAGTATATATGATGCAACGGTATCTTCATTCAATATGCGAGATTTTGAACTTTTTTCTGAAGTCATGAAGAAACATGCAAATGGCTGTAGTATTTCGATAGGAAATCGCATCAAATTGCAAGATTTTTGGTCTAAAGCGGAAAAAGTAGAGACAATGTCCAGACACATATACTTCACAAAACCATCAAGCTTCTCAGCCATTCAAAAACCTCACAAGAAAAGAAAGACGGCTACGGGCATCACAGCGACATTCACCCGAGAAAATCGCTCTTCACCGATTACAACAAAATAAATTTTCCTGGCAGGGATATAAAGAAGAGAACTACAAGAATTGACAGCGTCACGAAACGAAATTCAATTTACTGGGTCTTTAAAGTGGACTTTTGTATAGTTTGTATTAAAGTGAATAAAACTCAAAGAGAATCAATATTGTCTGTTTACATTTTATTGTAACACGTATGTTGTAAAAGATAATTTTGGAGCTTATCGAGTTTAAAAGTGGTTAGGCAAGTCGGTCACAATGTGTGATCTTCAAGGCCAGGGTAGTCCTTAAAGAGAGTTCAGATCAGTTTTGTATGTCTATCGATTACTTTAACTGACATGCAATTTCCGGCAAATTAGGTAATGCTCATTTTTAGATTCAAGTATAAAGTAGTCGAATATAAGCGGGCGTTAATAGATTATGCAGTTGAAGGCTACGGAAGTTTGATTTCCGACTGTAATTAGTGTTAACACAACTTGTTTGCACTACTTTCGTGTGGAGCATTATGTGATTTGGACGTGACTAGGTGACTGCGTTCGTCATTTAGAAGTAGATAGAAGATGAGCCACCATGAAAAGTTGTGAAAGCTTCCTTTCAGCCTTTCACACATATCCCAAAGTCACAAGCTGCGTCCCAAACTTGACCCGTTGTCCGCGACACTATAACTTCAACAATATAATTAAAAAAGGGTGCTACTAACCTCTTGGAATAGCGCTTGTTAACGTCAGCATTTCGCTTATTCTCTTAGCTTGTGCTGGCTTTCAAAAGTCATACAAGTAACAAAGTAAATGGTAATTAGAACATGAGTGAGTTAAAGTAATCATCGACTATAGATTCACTTACCAGTGTTCAACAAAATGGAAACGAAGACGATACGTTCTCGAAAAAAAATAGTTTTCCTCTGTTGATGGGAGCTTTCTTCACAAAAAACATTGCTCCTTCAACCTACAAAAGAATAAAGAGACAATAAATATGATGATTAACAATCGCTCTACTAAGGCTTGCCAAATATGAAATGATAAATAACCAGCGAGGCCCGGGTTGGTCATAAATCAAACAGCCAATTGCTGCGATACCTAACTGCTCACTGGAATCGGCAGTCAGTCTTGTACTAGACGATTCCAGCCTGAGTGGTATAAAAAGTATCCATGGCTTAGTTATGATGTCGAAAAAGACGTGTGTGTATGTTTTGCCTGCATAGAGTTTGGAAAGGATGCATCTTTTGTTTTCAAGAATTGGAAGAAGCCATCAAAGTTAACAAAACACAGCCAAAGTGAGAATCATGTAAGTTGCATGACTAAGTGGCTGCAGTTCAAAGCAATGGAAAGAAAAGAATAGTAGTGTTCTGCAGCAACTAAGCAATGCACATAAAGAGCAGGTCAAATTTAACAGGAAATATTTACAAGTGATAATCGAGTGCTTGATTTTCACTGCTATGCAAAATATTGCTGTTAGAGGCCAAGAAGAAAGTCGAAATGATATCTGGGAAGTGTCAGATATAAACAGAGGAAACTTTCTCGAATTACTCCATTTACGATGCAAAGACTTGCTATGGCTGCAGTCAAAACCCCAGGCGCAGCTCCAGTTGTATGCTCAGGGGACATCACCCACCATCCAAAATGAGCTACTTGCAATAGTGTCAGACCTTGTGCTTGAGAGAATCACGACAGAAGTAAGGAAGAGTGGTTACTTTGGAATCATCATGGATGAAACTTCAGACATCAGTAGAACCGAAGAGGTATCCTTGTGCCTTAGGTACGTTATCAATGGTGAGACAAAAGAAAATTTCGTTGGTTTCTTTGTCACTGCTTCTACGGAGGGGCAAGTTCCGTACGAGCTCGCAAAAACAGCCATAAATAAGCTGGATTTAAGGTTGGAAAACATTATTGCCGAATGCTTTGATGGCGCTGCGAACATGAGTGGGATTCGCAAGGGCCTTGCTACGCGTACGAAGGAATGTTCATCTCTCGGAATATATGTACATTGTTATGGTCATCTTTTAAATTTGGCTCTTTAGGACATCATGACTGAAATTGAAACTCTCCGTAATGCCCTCGGTATTATCCAGAGTCTTTACAATTTCTTACACGGGAGTACCAAGCGCCATGCGTTATTCAAGGACATTGAAGTTCATGAAGAGGATGTTGGGCTTACATTAAAATCTTTGAGTACCACTAGATGGTCCTGTCGCTGGGCGGCGGTGAGGGCCGTGCTAGAGCAAGTGCCGAGGATAATGGAAGCCCTGGTCACTTTATCAAAGGATCGCGATCCCAAGACCTACAACGAAAGTAATTCGCTTCTCCATTCAATTTGTGACTTTGAGTTGTTTATGGCTTGATGGTTTTGAAGCTCATCTTATCCAACACTGATAATTTGAGTAGATATCTAAAGGGAGAACAGTCGGATGTCATCACTGCCAAGAAGACTGCTGATGCTGTCGTTGAGACACTGAGCAATTGTCGCAATGAAGAGAGCTTCACTCAGATGTGGTCACATGCTGATGTTATAGCGCAAAAAATCAGAATAGGAATCGAGGGTACGAAATTTACCTTGGGAGACGCCAAGGTGCCTCGAACCAGACCATCACGCCGACTTCAGGGCCTTACTGGCGAGACACCTGCTGCAGCGAACGACAGCTCACAACAGACGGCAAAAGACCACTTTCGTATCACAGATTACACAAGTATTGACAAAGTCGTCAGTGAACTTCAATCAAGATTTGAGGGCAACGACGAGGTTTTGTGTGCATTGGGCGAAATCGTATTCAGCCATTCTCCTAGCATCAACAACATCCAAACTGTATCAGATTTCTATGGCGTGGATAGTGAAATACTATCAAGTGAGAAGTCAATCTTTGAAAACTAAGACTGCGGGGACCCATGCCAGAGAAAAAAAATGCAGCCTTGATGGTAAAGACCATGCATCAAAATGGTCTCCATGGCATTTTACCCGTTCTATATTAAGTTGTTCAGCGCCCTTCGCCGCATCAAGACATTTTTAAGATCCACAATGGGACAAGACAGACTTAGCAGTATCGCCGTTATTAACACTCAAAGAATGTATGCGAACAAGACAATGCAGAATGACATGTAAAGGATTATTGACATATTTGGGTCTCGAAGTAATCGTTCTTCATACTTCTTTTAGAGCTCAAATGGGTACGCTTTATCTCTCACTTCTTGGTTTTGTATTTTAGAAATGTTGATCTCGATTTACTGAAAATATTTGCACTATTTTGAACGCCCGTGCTCTCAAGGTATAGCGAAGAAAACTTGACGTCGTGAAAGAATCATCTTGTGTGCATCTGTGACCAACAAGTTTCATTCGGGCAAATTATGTTCAGCCCCCACAACAAAATTTTTCCTGTACGCCCATGGGCATAACGTCTATGCTAGCACCTACATGCAGCCCATCCACAGGGGGGATTCAAGGGTGGGTTGCAGGCGACTCTGTGTCAAAAGCTCTGGGGTGGGGAGTGTCGAGTGTCAGGGAACAGGAAACCCAGATCCCCAGTAATACGGGTATCCCTTCGAATACGGCCGCCATTTGCTTCGTTCAATGTATTTTCACTCATTCGGAGAGGAGAGACCGCAAAATGTATTTGGTTGGCGTTTTTAGGGGGATGAAATAGTTTTTGCCTTGCTTTCACAACATTTTTGAGGCAAAGGACTGTTTCAAAATGTTTGATTTTGGCACTGACGGAGGAACGGCATTGCGCATAGCACCCGAGTAGATTATTTCTGCTTCCAATAACAGGGACAAGAGAGATAATATACCACAAAATTCCCGTGTCTGAAGTTATTTCATGCTCTCTATTAAGGAGAGCTTGTGAGATATTTTCGTTGGAATGTTTTTAAAGTTAATCCTCTTTTTTTAAACAAAAATGTAAACAACAGCTGCATATGTCCCGCTCCAAACCACTCATCCCGAAAAATAACTCTGAAAAATAACTCTGAACCATGCCTATCATGTTTCGTTATTATTACTAACATAAGTCGATGTGACAGTTTTGGAGACTTAAAAAATGCAACACAATTTTCCTTTTCCTAAGCAATACTTGCGTTTGTCCAGAAATGCAGGCGGTCACGAAAATTCTTCAAATCGCTAAATCCGCCGAGTTGATTTCGCTTTGACGAATTTCACTGAAATTGGCCAAAATCGTCAAATCCATGAACAGTCTCTCGGTTTGACAAAATTTCGTCAACGATGCCATTTTCGATACTACGTGCATTTCTGAACGTAAGTGATGCTTGTTGCAATGTACTTCGTGGCGTGCTAGCGGTGTTTGCTTGTCATTGGCCTTGAATGGCCTCGGAGTATAGCATGTTGTTAGTGATATTGTCATCGGCATGGAAAAGGCTGGAGATTGTCAACAACTGATCAATGAACAGAAAATTACGTAGTACAGAAGACCCACCGCTAACCAACAAAGTAGTCATTTTTAAGTAAATGATTTTAAATTTTATTTTTCAACCCTATCTACGTATCTCCTCAACTGTAAAATGAACGCAGTCATAGCTACTCTTTCTGAGATTAGCATTTGGTCAGGGGTAAGTTGATACTCTACCAACATGCCCCATGGGCGTCTGTACAGATAAAGATTGCTGTTTATTCTTCCGATGCGCTTCGTTGTCTTCTTTGTGAAGGATTAGCGGGTTCTCACGGACTATGAGGCCGCCAAAACGCCAATTATTTTCACTGAATGAATTCAGCACCTACTCAGAGGATAAAATTCAATTCGAAGTAAGGATTCCTCCGCTAGGAATCTTTGTCTTCGTCTTCATCTGTTTCCAGTGATATAAGCTCCATATCTTGTACAGTAATGTCTTGTTCTACAACATTTAAGTCCTGGGACTCAGATCGCGTTTCATTTCCAATCGCTTGAATCCTCTCACTATCCTGTAAGGTTATTCTTGCGAATTCATTTGATGCGTCGGCGACCGAAACCCTCGACCGAGCCCTGCGTCTAAATGCTGCTGATCCGAGCGTCGACAAAATAAGATCTTGTACAAACAGGCTTCGGTCTGCACGCTCGCGTTCCAAGGCTTCCTGTTCAGATTCTGACAGCGCCGGTTCGTTAGCTCTGAAAAGTACCAATTAAAGATTTGATGCTTAATAATTCAAAGTCAAAGAGAACTAACGCTTCCAAAATTTTAGCTGAAGTTCCTCTAATGCCATTGCATTTTAGAAGTTTTAAAATGCTACACGAATAGAAACTGTTTGTACGAAAAAAGGGAAGACCGCCAGTAAGGGGAGACTGAAGAAACGTGTTCAACATAAACTAACTTGAGATTGAAACTAAACAGACTACAAACAAGTTCACAGACAAACAAATGTGTTCCATGCTCTTACCTAGAGAGAAGAAATGACGAAGACGCCGAACTACTGCTTTCTTGAGCACTAACGGTTGACGTAGCCGTGACACTACTACCAGCTGCAGCTGCAGCAGCCGCAGCTGCCGCCATTTGACGCCGAGCGGGAAGTCTCTCCAGCCGCTCTCTGGTCTGCTGCACTTGCTGCCTCTCCAATTGTAACTGCTGTTGTAGCAACTGAAGCTGGGACTGCATGGGAGGCTGGGGCTGTTGGGCAGCACGTCGAACGCCCGACAGCTGAGACAAAAGCTCAGCTATAGGGTCCATGCTTTCACGGGCAGAGGTGGAAGAGGACGACGAGGACGAAGCAAGCGCACTGTTCCCTGATCCTCCAAAGTGCATGTTGGCTGCTCGCGGCCTTGGGGGTCTCGGTCGACTACCACTCACTGCTGGGTGAAATAAACGTCTGACGTGCCGGACAGGTGGGGGCTCGTCGTAGTAAGTCAGTTAAGGAACACACAGGTGATACATATTATCTAACTGCTCAAAATGAAACAGCCATTCTACTCAGCAAAATAAACATTAAAACGAGTTGTGGGTCTAAATAAATTGAGCAACTCCTTCCCACCAACATCTCCAACGAAACGACAACAGACCACCTAAAGATCATTCAAGGTGCAGTTCGTTTTACCAAGGAACAAAAATACCCCAAAACTATTCTTAAATTCCTTGAGAAAGAAACCCAAAATTGTTTGAATGTACTAGCAAACATATAGCAAACACAAATTAAAAGGATATTAGAATATCAGGCCTACTGGGTGCCCTATGCTCCAGTGTCAAATGCGCAGCAAAGTCATCGGTCACATGATTTGGGTCTCCACCTGGTAAGGCAGCACACACAGGACATACCTGCATCAAACACAACACTCATTAAAACACAACTCTCTGCATAAATAAGATTTATCTTTCCTTTGCAACAAAAACGGTGTTTACTTTTTTACTGTAAAAGAAATACACACCAATAGGAAAACCTTAAAAAAGAACAGCCTTTAAAGGAAACGTGGCAAAACAGTGCTCTTCAATACTTATTAACTCCAACCTTGCACTCACTGGAAAATCTATTTCAGGTAGATTTCTGTCTTACAACTGTAATTACTTATTTGAACCGATTCTGAATTACCCATATAAGTTTGCCCTAAATAACTTGAACCGTTTCTGTCTGAATGTGATTACATATAAAGCTGTAGTCAGAACAAAAATGTACTGAAGTCCAAATTTAATTTAATTTGAAGCAGCCATTTCTTTGACATCACATGAAACATGAAACATGTGAGTTAGCTTTATATTTCCCTTTACTTCTGTTCATTTGTTTACAGTCCCCCTACCTCAACATCTACAAACACTAGAAGCCTTCCAAATTTTCCTAGAAGGTTCAAGTTATCTTTGATACACTGTACACTTACAAGGGGCAATGTAAGCAAACAACAACTACTGTTACCTTTCTAATTTCAGCAAACCCTACAATTCATTACTAAGGTTTAGAGTTGAACAAATTCCACTAATAATTATGAGTAAATGTTTAATTTGAAAACACAAAAATTAATCCCTATTTAAGCACCTCTTCAATGCTTTTCCTATTTACTGTCAAACTTGAGAAACCATTACAACCAGAAATAGGTCTTGAACGTTATTGTTTTAATGGAAAGACAATGGGATACAAAATAACTACACTGCAAGGACCACTAGTGATTAGAATATGGTTTTCTTGTGTGCCTCAATCTTCTGTGTAACTACTAAAAAAATTAATAAGTATTCCAGAAATACTTCATGTGCCAAATACTTACCACCTCAATGGAGGCATCACTATGTTCTGATGCTACGTGTTCCTGTAGGGCAGACTCTGTAAAACCCATTTTACCACAATAAGGGCAAGTAAAAGACTGTGGCTGGTCTGCAGTAAATGCTTCACCTCCATAATAGAGTTCTGTTCATCAAGAAAACAAGTTTAATTTGCTTTCCACACGGAAAACATTTCTTAAGCTTAAGTTACAAACTAATATTAAGGTCCAAGTAGATAATGACCTAATCTGTGAGAATATGCTTGAAAGGTATACTTGCATCACTTAAATGTGTATGTACGTATACAAGGAACACATGAAATTCACTGATGCACTTTCTGAAATTCTAGAGCTCATTTGAGATTCTAAAAATGCTTTGGAAAACTGTTCATATTAAGTAAGAAGAGTGGTTGAACAACTGGAGATAAAGTGGCTGACCAAAAATGTGGGTCATGCCAAACTAAAGAAGTCAGCAGACAAATTTGGGTAAAATCACTATTGAAATACAAAGTAATTTCACTCTGTTAAACCCAAAGGGTAAAAAATCCTGAATCAGTGTAATGTATACAATCAAAGTTCTGGCAGCATCCTTACCAAAATCTGTTCTAGTAAGAATACATTGCATTGGATGATCTGCTGTGTGCCTTGTAGTTGTTGCTCCATTTTCATAACATGTTGCACAAAGGTCATAATCATAGCAAATTAAACATTTGAATCGCCTCCCACGGAAATTTCCTATGTTACACGAGTCACAACTGACACCTGTTAAATGGAATAAAAGAGAAATTAGTACATTTCTTCATGGTAGACAAATAATGCGAGAAACAAAAGGAAATTAAGGCATTAAAGCTGTACTGTCAAGTAGTTTAGACTAAGGGTTCTGGGGTATGCTTATTCCAGAAATTTTGAAATTAATGTGTGGCAAGGCAAAATTCACCATTTCCAGTTAATACTTAGTGTACAAAATACCAATCCTTTCCTTAAAAATATCAACTGTCCCAATCTAAAATTTTGTCTCATTCAGGTTTAGACACCATCTGGGTTCATGTGGAAGCCTACAACCCAATTTACTATGCTAATGGCAGAATTTAAGGATTCTGCTTTGATAGATTGTAACTATATGTTTAATATAGCAGCCACAGTGACTAGATCCATCACTGCTTTAGTTATCTTGTTAACTCATGGCAGATGTTTTTCAAAGAACATCAACATTTTGAAGAGTGATGGTGATCAGTGATAGACTTAAAGAATATTGATAACTTTCAATATATAGAAATGGAAAATGCCTATAATGACACAGGAAAACATGATAACCAAACTGAGAGGGGAGAGATAAGTACTTACATGTAATCACCACAATGACAAAAATTGAACCAACATGAACTCAAAGAAGAACAAACAAATTATTTCATGACTAGACGATTCCACAGCTCAAAAGTCTTTATGAAAAGATTTAAGATAAAGAGCAACCTTTGAGAAAGTTTTAAAAAGCCATTCATTATTGACTAAAGACTACATAACTGTTATCACTGGAAAAAGACAACACTATAACATTTGCTGTCACATAGTCATCTAAAATTGGATGCCATGTTAGAATTGACATAGTCACCTAAAATTGTCCAAACCCAAATTCATGAAACAAACTAGGTAGTTTAAACTTATTAACTCTTTACACAAGTTAAATTCTTTGCCGATACATTGCTGAAAATACATACAGTATTAAACAATAACAAGGTCAATGATCATTCCTTCAACAAATTGGTTGAAAAGTGTTCTTACAATTTAAGTAACACAGTGGATGCTGGCATCAATGAAAAATGTGTTAGGCTTCTGAATTGATTAGGAAAATTCTACAAGAACCCCTTCCACAGAACCTTTTCAGGGTGTTTTGAAAACATTCTCTTATCATTTGATGACACTGCCAAAAATGCTTAAGAAAGCAAAAATTGAAACTTGGGCCAATATCTCCTACAATGATTTGATTTCTATTTAAAGCACCCTTGTTCCAATAAGCACTCCCTCAAGACACTCAAGCGCCTGTATTTTTATAATGTGCCCCAAATCTTTTTCAAGGATTTGTTTTGCACAACCTGCTATTTTTCCAAAAAAGAAAAAGCACCCTGTACCCCTTTTAGGTGCCCTTCCTAGATGTAGCATACATAACTAAGCCCCCCAGGCACTAAATCGAATAATTACAGTAACTACCATGTTTCCTCCAATAAACCCCAGGTCCTTAACTGAGGAGAGCACTTATTAGTTTTCCCTTCAATGAATTGTACCTTTAATTTGGCTAAAATCCTAAATATAGATAAACAAAAATAGGCACCCAATGGGTACACTACTCTAAAATGCCTTTTGTTTTTACACTGGATCTCCATTATCCCCTTATGAGGCTCAAATATTCTCTAACAAGGCTCATTTCTTGATAAGTGGACTATCTTAAGCACCACTTTTAGTTAAAAAGGTTCCTTTGATACAAGGCAAACCCATAGAGGGTTCATTTTGCAGAGCTAAAGGTGATGTAGGCAGAAGCAATCAAGGGTGATGTGATTCATAAAACCAGTATAAAACCAGTTGTACATTCATGACATTTTACCGACTGGAAAAAAAGCTACCCAATCTAGGCATAGCTCTAAGTAAAAGGGTCATTGAATGTTGTGATACAGGGAACGATTGTGCAACTAAAATCAAAACTACCACTTCCCTGATGAAATTGAGCTTGACTCTTAGAAAAGTACCCACATGCAAACAATTGTGAAAGTCAAAGTGGCTGTGGGTCTCTGAACTTGGAAAATGAATTATGAAGGGTGAAAGACCAAGGCCAATGAGTTGAATTCCTATTTTGAACCTCTTTGTCCACATAAAGCACATTGTCTAAAAATTACATTTGCTTACTTGGCCCAATGGATTGCCCTTCCCTCTGCAAGCAAAAAGGTTGAGAAATTGACTCTTGGTGATAGTTTTTTTTCTTATTCCTTCAAAATGGCTAATACATTTTTGCAGAACTGGCGATTTAAAATTGTATACTGTCAACTGTTGGACCAAATTTTCAATTCTTAATTTCTCCTTAGATCGTTGCACAGAACTCAATTATAATAGCTCAAAGATTAAGTGAATGTGTGCAGTAGGGTGCAGGTCACAGGTCTGTCATGGAGAAAACAATACTCACAAAATGAAAGAACATAAATTCTGGAATAAAGCAGAGAGCTAACCACAGAATATAGCATAAAAGGACATTACACCATTTGACAACTAAAACAGTCTTCTCTAGGTATTTAACTAATACCCACATTTTGATAATCAGAACATTACCATGGAAATTTCACTTGTTTAACCCTTACAACGTAGCTAAGTTCTAAATTCTAATCATGAGTTAGAAAAGGAGTCATAAGAAATTTCTCTGCCTTACCTGGTAAATACAATACCATAATTATAACATTATCCCAGATATTTGTATATTTTTCTGTCACAGAATCCATTGTTATGAAATGCATGACCAATTTCTTTCTCTTGTGGTATATGACATACAAACAAAATTGCTTTGTTTTTAACCTAGAATAGCAGTAGTACTTAGGATACTGATTTCAACCTACATCTCAGCAGAGAAAAAAATCTTATTTTTGAATCAGCTAGTGAGCAATTCATACTGATAATTGAACAAGTTTTTTAGTCAAGTTCATTTGCAACTTCTTAACCATAAATATTGTATAATTGTTAGGTAATTTGCCCTTTCCTAGCCACCAAAGAATCCTATGAAATATACACAATACAATTGGAAACAATTTTGGTGAGAAATACTTGGTAAAAAAGGAACATATAAATCTGAGCTGATAGAACAAGTAAAACCACACATACACAGCCTTGCCAGTGTCCCTTAAAAAGTCATTTGCTAAAATTAATTTGCTGCCATTAGTCATACACAAATAAGCTATTAGCCTTCCTCACTACTTTCCCTTTCAACCAGTAGTTTTGAATCTAATGCATCATTCTTCTTAAAAAAAAGGCAGGAAAGCTACAGAGAAACTAACCAAATTAATTTTAGTCCCTCTGTATCCTCTTGATTATTAGCTGACCAGAAAGTGGTTATACCGAGGAATTAATTTTTTATAAAACATTTACACACAATTCCCAACGTACAATTTTCAGTAAAACGACAAGGATAGCAGTCTTGAGGTGATGAAAATTAACCTTAAAGCAACAGCTATGTAACTTATGTACTAGGACGCAGTGAAATATTTAAATGTATAGGTAATATCATAAAGTGACTGCACCAGTTTATTACTCACGTCGAATACAAAGAAGTATAAGAAAGAATATTGTATTTAATGTGTGCCATACTTTGCCACTAAAAGGAGAGGTCTCTCAGTTTCGACGCCGCACGTTGAAAAGAACCCAAGCAAACATGCTCATTTACACCTTTCGAACGTGTAAGTGAACGTAACGGAACTATGGATGCAACTCTAGAAAACGACCACTCTTAGAGACTGTGGCTGAGATAAACACAACTTGAAACACTGTGGCATCAGTGACATAAAGAAATTTAAGAGGACAACTGCTTTCCAGAAGGGAAGCCACAATTTCCAAATCTAAAAGAGAAAACAAACTTACCCTCATGCCGAGACATAGCAACTTCCCTGTACTTCAATAAGAGTCGAATCGAATTTGCGCTGATGCAAGGGCCTATTGATACAACTTTTCTTGACAGTGGCAAAAAGCATTGGACAATCGTTGAATGTTCTTCCTAAATTCTGGGAACGGTCCCAAACAGTCGAATTTTAGGCCACTTTACTTCTCATTTCCACCATTGGAGACTTCAATGATTCTAAGAGCCCTCTCCCGGTTTCACTGGGCATGAGCAGTAACTGGATTCCCAGCATTCTCAGCTCCTTAGGTTGGTGACTGGGGTCTACGTTAGGGCTACACGGGTTACACGAGCTACACGAGCAACAGCAAGTATCGTTCGAAGTATCGGTTGAGTATCTCGAGGGATCTTAGAGTTGTCTCAGGACGGAAACAGAAGAGCCCGTATCGTACAATTACAGTTATCTAAAGGCGTCAAAAAAATTGCAAAAAATTATGCAATTGTGTGCTCGAGAGGCGCTGTGACTACTGCTGAAGGTTATAGCTAGTGGGGGGCTGTCCTGGTGTACCGGTACACGGGGGAATTCCTATTGTTTTCACATCCATACATGGAGTTGTGACGCAGTTCGTTAATGTTTCGTTCCTTTGTGTACCGGTACACGAGGACACAACCGCTAGTGGTGTCTTGGGTGCTAATGACCTCCTCACCCTTTAAGCCTTTTTTTTATCTGTCACATTAAGTAACACACAGTGTGGAGGTCAACATGACAATCTGGTGATTGCCCTCTGTTTGAAACAGTGATACTCTCACCTCCTTTGAAAAATCCAGGCCATGCTATGTTGACGAGTGATCACCAATTTTCAAAGTAATGAAGAATGTTGGCTATGTGAACCTCCATTGGGTAGCCCATGCTTGATGCATGTCAATTCTAACAAGGCATCCAAGCTTTTGGGTAGATTTTTTGTTTGTTTTTTCTATTTGTTCTCAAGTCTCTTCTGGAGTTACAAGACAAAAGAAACAAACAAAGATTGCAGTTTTGTTCCTCATGCCTCAAAGTCATGCTGGAATCTTTTAAGATTGAAGTTTGAATAGTTATTAAATGCAGGTGTTTCTTGTAGAAGTGGTTACCTACATTACTAGGCAAATATGTGTAAGTATGGTCTTTATTCTTTCAAAGGTCATCAGGTACAAAATAAAGCTAAAAAATTTGGACATGCAGAACCAATTAATGATTTTATTGGACTGGTACACCCTGATTCAAGTGAAAGAACAAGACAGAATGGAAAGGATAACAGTAACTTTGAAGGAGCTCTTCCTTCCGCTGTAATAAGGGATGGTGTAAACCAATATGTGTAGTGCCGATAAGCATGTCTGGACTTTTTGTGGGCAATGATAGTGATGTGTCCATCCAGTCCTCTCCAAATTACTGTATATAGTAAGTAGCACTATTTTCCAAACCATTATGAAAACATTGTTGATCCTTGTAATCTGATTGGCTCTCATTGGTGATTTATTCATGAATTGCACCAATTTGTCTCTATGCTTTCTTTCTCCCAGTCAATGAAACCAATTGGACAGCTTTACTAAAACACAACAACCAATCAGATTTCAAGGCTTGTTTAAGGAAACCAATAAAATTGTACGAAATGAAAGACAACTCTTGCAACTTCTGACAAACCAGCTAAATACTGGATAAATAAAATATTTGCACAGAATAAAAAAGCTGTATTAGTAATAGTTTGTCATCTTTAATTATGAGCTCTGCTCAGGTTGACAAAATGTCAGTCACTACTACTGATTCTAATACAATTCTTCTAAGGACCCTAAATCAGAAGACCACACAACATGATCAATGCTCCTGAGTTCAAAATATTAACTGCATTATCTTATTGTTAAGTACAAGCTCAGCATCTTCATTGTGATTTCATAAGCCTATCTGATTTGTATCTTCTGTATTAGTGTCCATGACGTTTCTCTTATTTCTTACATATGCAAGATATCTACTTTGACCATAATGTTTGACAAGGCCTACATTTTGGCAAAAAGCAACTTAACATACCACAATAATCATTTCTACTACTACTACTTCTTGGGGGTACATATCAGAATTGAAAAACTCCTCTTTCGGCTTACTAAAATGTCCTATTATTTCAAAACAAAAATACAGGTCAACCAACTCCATGAGAGCACAAAAGTTGACATTTGACATCTTAGAAAGCTGCAGCTATTTTTAAACTATCACCAAGAACAAGTTCCCAAAATATCCTCCTTTCATAACACAATACAGATCTCTAATGTATTTGTATTCCATGTCTTATAAATAAAAGCAGACTCCATACATAGTACATTTGTAGAATCCTATATGAATAGGTTTCTGGACAACAAATCAACACTACTTGGGAGACAGGAGACTAAATAGAGGCCTCCAAATAACACTTTGATGGCCTAATAAAAGGAATTATGCTATGCTGAACTTCCTTAAACTACAGAAGTTTGTGTATCCAACAATTAAACCATACTATAGAAAACATTTTAACACTAGAAAGATAAAATAGCATAGGAAAGCATTGTTTTTTTCAGAATCTAGTGCTATCTTTTAATACCCTCACCAGTGCATCACCACAGTTTCTTTAGAAACTTGCCTTTATATTATATACAATGTCAATCTAAGCTGCACCACAAAATACTGACAGCCATACTTCTAAATATATATTTAGTGGACTATCTGTCAAAATTTCCAAATAAAAAAATCTGTATCACCAATACGACCAAGGTGGTTGCCTGGTATAAAGATGTGGACTTGTAGTGATGTTGAGTGGAATTGATATAACCGCTGCTTCCATTCCTGCTTCTTCAATTCCACGCTTGATGTGATACCTGGCAATTTAACAAACACTGTGTGAGCCCACCACTGCATGTAGTCTTAATGAAAAACTGAGCTAATTAGTATTCAGATGTAAAAGACCACCAAATAAAAATGAAAGTCAGCATTAGCATCCTTTTAAAGATGAGTGTAAGTCTTGTAAATTATACCTTGGTTATATGGAGAAAAATTATAAGTAAGTGTTAACAGTGCCTTAAAAATGAAAGCTGAGTTTTCGCAAATGATGTCTTACACAACTACAACCGTGCTGCTAAAATAAGGAGCTCTTCAAACTAAAAATGCCAGTACACATGAAAGGTAGGATAACTAGTTAAATTCTTGAGAAGGCCAACTGAGGGAATGGGTAAGGAAAGAAACTACTGGGTCACAGGAGAGCCAGGCTGCAACAACCACATAGTGATAGCTTTGCTTTGCACCAAATCCTCACAGTTAGTTCATAATCTCTCCTCATTGCAGTCCTTCTTTCTTATTTCAAATTTAAATCGGCTCTAACTTATCAAAACAGATTTATTGAAACTCTGAAAAAAGAGGACTCTTAAATATATGGTTATAATGACAAATGAAAATGTCACTAAGCTCTTGGAATTACTGGAAAATAGTTACATCATTTAAATCCTCTTTCAAACAAATAATCTAAAATTAAAAAAATAACATTGTGGTAAGTTAAATATTTCACTTGTGAATGACAGTAATGACATCAATAAAATGCAGTACCCATCAGATCCCAAGATGAATCCAGCAGGAATACTGACTTCTCTTGTTGTTCCATCATGGATCATGTCCACTAAAGATTCTGCATTGTCAAACTGTAAATTGTCTGATATAAATACAGCAATAGCTCCATGATGTTCCACTGTCTTGGTTTTGGAGACAAAGGAACAACCCCTAGAGTACAAGGTTACTCATGTTTTTACAGGCATCAGATATGCATTAGTCTCCATGCAACGAGATAGTGTAATAAGCAGGGGGGCAGGCCCATCACTTTACTCCAGACTTGGTGGCCTCAAAGGATTAGTCGGAGGGGAGTTTGCAGAACTTGCAGTAAACACTACTCACATGTAGACAAATATACAACTCATTAAGTACTGAATGCAGGCTATGTATTCTCCATTTACTAAGCATTGGTTTCTCAATATCAACTCTGATTGGCTACAAAGATAGAAATAAGTCTTGCTGGCACTCCTTTGGTAACACTATACCTATAAATGATAGTCCCAAACATGTAGAAGTGTTGTCAGATGTTGCAGGAAATAGCACATTTAAACCTGATTATCTCACCATCATGTTTAACCCTTTGATTATCAAACACATTCTCATTGTCAGCATCTCAGGAAATTGATAGAGAACAATGTGGAGAACATGTATACTGATGTTAGATGTAAAGAGTCAACCCTGTCCAATAAATTTGTTAAGTCTGCACTCACTCACCCTCTTTCAACTAAGGCTATTGACCCCCACATAGCCTTACCATTGTCAACTGAATGACAAGCATCAATAGGATCAGCAGCAACAAGGTTTACAGTGCCTAATTCTAATTCCTGAAAAGAGACAGAAAAAGATGAAAACCAGTGAACATTAGGAATCATTGATATCAGGGTCAATTTGTACATCACCAAAGTGCCCATCGACCAGCAGTTACTATGAAGCACAGGAACGTTCTTTAAACCTCTAATTCCCAAGATCTGATTATTAATTCTCTCCTCTTGCTGCTACACAATTCCTTGTAAATTAGTTACGAGAATTTGGTCCAAGATCACGATAAAATTCCTGATAAGTTTGAGTATTCTCATCAACCGTTTGCTAGAAAACAAGTAGATATCAAAGGGAGAAGGTAAATGTTTGTCACTTCTGGGAGTTAAGGGGCTAAAAGGCGTTTTTTGAAAAGAAATCGATTGACGATTAGCTCTCTACAGTGATTCATACCTGTACAGAGAATGCCTTTAAACCACTACATGGACCTTTACAAAAACTAACCCAAGACAACTTTATTACAAGGCAAATTAAAGTAGGGCTCGAACCGTAAGCAAGGAAGTTGAAAGGGAAAACGTAGAAAGTGAAGGAGGTTTAGGACGTTACATTTCTGATTAAACCGGTGGCACAGGTGAAAACAAGCTCAGACTCTCTTGGGAACGTGATAAATAAAATGACTGCGTCCGCATTTGGGCTGACTCAGCTAGTAATTAAGATTTTATAATTAAGAAATAGTTCGTTGACATCAATTATTGAATTACTTACAAATTTGGTTCCGAAGTTTTTCGCTGGTTTAACCTTGTAGATATAACTTATGTTCTTTGGTTGTAAGATTTCAAAATAAAGAAGGTCATTGCTATCGAAAAGCATGAAGTCTGTAGCAGAGAATAGACGGACTCGTGGGCCTTCAGCTGCAAGGTGAAACATATACATCATTAAGTATTGTGCTATTGCGCCAATAAAACAAGCAGTGCTGAATATTCCATAGATTTTACCTGAAGAATAGTCCCATAACAAAAAAAGCACAGCCATAAAGAGGCATGATATCGTTCTATGGATATGGATCTCCATAATTTCGTTCATCACGCAAACACGTCAAGTTGTAACGGTGAGTCATTATTTTGTGACCGCTTAGAATGCTGGGATAAGCCTTTCGCTCTTGTGATAGAATGGGAACAAACTGTCCCAGGAAAAAATTGGAACTTGTAAGTTTAAAGATAAAGAAAGGGAGAAAGTCTCTCAAGGAACTGTGTTCAGAGGGAAGGATCACAAGATAATTTGGTTTTAATACTTGAGTTGATCAAGTAAAGTAGCCACCGTGGAGAGTTTCCGAAGCTAACGTTTCAAGTCCTATGCCCCATTCACACCAAAGCTTAAACATGTTTAAAAGTTGTTTTGTTAAACACAGTTTAATTTTTTTTTTCTTCATAGAAACTATTTAACCGAATATTTTTTACTTGAATGTAGCACATTGGAAATGCAAGTTAGCAAGTACTTGAATCCAATGGAAAATCAAGTTTTTCAGTTCTCTGTTTATAATTTTCATTCAATGAAAACCAGTTTAACAAAACATGTTTTGCTGGTGTGAATGGGGTACTATACATGTGTGATTTAGGTACAGGGAGATTGAGTTACGCTATTAGTGGGAACACAGTAACGTGAAAAAGACAAGGAAAAAATAGCCAAATTAAAAGCTTTCGTTGATACAGCAGAGAGTAAGAGGACGCCTTAGACCGCCGATTTGAAAGATTAACTTTAGTTCTAGAGATTCGCGGCTTTCCGAACAGCCTAGATGTAAGGAAAGGTCGCAGAATGCCATATTTTTTAAAAAATGATTGGGAGAATAAAGTGTCTTGGCTTAGATGCATCTTTTCTACGTCCCGATGGTCTTCTTGGAATCGATCACCCAGTCGTCTTCCCGTTTCTTCCCCTTTTCGGGGAAAAAGTTTTCAAAAAGTTTGTGGATCAACCGTTTAATTCTTGAAGACAGTCGCCAATAGAAAACTAAGACGAGCCTAAAGTAATGTTTTTGAAACAAATCGAGATCGAGAAACAAAAACGCTATACTCAGACATCTTAGCACCACACTTGCTATAACGCATATTCATCGCCGAGAGAGCAATTATGCTCTCAATCTTATTTATGATATATTTTCTATGATCCCAGTAACTCTTAAAAAATACTAAAAAAAATTAGAATATATACAAAGATATAAAACAACAAGCAAAACGACACACACACACACACACACGCACACACAAAGAAACCGGGGTTGTTCCACGCAAGCCAGTATTCCTTTTTTATTAAATGTAGGGTCAAGTGCTAACTTTTTTTTTCTCTAAATGTCTTTAACTCCGATAGCACGAAATAACAGCGAGCTGATGCATTTGATAAATAATTTAATATCTTGTAAATATGTACACAGTTCTGAGCCATGAGGAATGTCGTCGTTAATAGATGCTGAAAAAAAAACAGCTCATCTCGTTCCAAACTAAAAGGCATTAGAGGTATTAATAATCCTTTTCTTCAACTTTCCATCCAGACTTTCTTCCATCCTCGTAAAGCTGTTTCAAAACTTTTCTAAACTCTCCTTTTGAAGACAACTCTTCGTATTTCCTGTACAGTTGTAAGGCTGTTTTGGCGTCTTCAGTACTATCATGAGTTTCTGACTGGATTGTTAACCCTGCAGTAAACATGACAAATAAAATGTTAAGGACAATTATAAATTCGAAGCTAGTAGAATTACAAAATTGGCTCGTATCCAGTTGAGTTATGGAATAAAGGAATCTTTTATTCGTTTTGTCTTGGAGCGTGGGGCAAAGCGTGGGACAAAGAGAGTCTGCGTCCTCCAGGTGGAGTCAAACCTCAGACCTTGGGATTCCGCGCTATGTTGCTCTACCACTGTGCAACTGAGAACTCAATGATGAGCTAAATTGCCGTGGTACGATCAACCAATAAATGAATAGATAAATATTTCAATCAATCAACTGGTTACTCACTCAATCAATAAATCAATCGTTAAACCAAAGTCAGTCAGTTGGTCGTATAAGCCAAATAAAAGACATCAGGCAACAAAGTTTTACAGTATTCATAGATCTACCTAGAAAATACCAGGCCAAAAATCGCAAGGAAATGAATCGTTGACGTGGCAGATGAAAGAGTTCCACAGTGTCAAATACTTGCTCTTTTGGAACCTAGAAAGTACAACAACTCGTTTATAGAACACAAATTTACCTACTTGGTAAAAGACGACGACGAAGGAGAAGAACAGCAACAACATAACAACAGCAACTATGACAACAACATGTATCAGCAAACCAAAAGCAAAAAAAAAGATAGACGTAAAAAGATGTTAATAAATAAGAACACCATCAGTAACAAAACTTAGTTTTGGCTAGGTTTAGTATGGCAGTGTATAGGTAAATGGGTCATGATTTTGTCGCGCCGTAAAACAACATCATATCCTCTCTATACTCATAACGTACCAATATGTTTATGACTCGGAAATCTTTCTTCAGGCCATGACCAACAAACTTCACTTTTCTTGCGACTAAAGCCCTCAGCTTGCGATAAGTAGTTTTAAGTGTGGTGAGATGTTTGGAAGACATTGTTGCGTCCAAGTCCCCTGGTTTTATACCTGAAAACTTGGTTAGGTAATCAACAACCTGAAAGGCAAAGATCGAATCATCATAAAGTCCATTTTAAACCTCCTATTTTCTTAGCTCCTTTAAACATGTGCGAGGAACAGCGACAAATAGGAAACAATCAAGCGACCTTACTCCTTGCCAAACCTTTCTGGCCGGACGCCTGCATAGACTGCGATTCTTATTCTTCACACTCTTCGCGACTTGACGCATCACGCCATGCCGTGGAAGACAAACTAACTGAGGATTTTAGGAGTAAGCCTGAATAGATAGCGAATCGTGTTCTTCACGCTTTTTGCGTCACGTCAGGCCATTCATGTCGTGGGTTTATGTCAGGGAAGAAACTCTTATTACAAATCACTAAGCTTTAGCAAGAAAATGTCAACTAGACAATCGTCAAATAACTGTTTTCCAGTAAGCTAAAGTTTCAAGGTGATGTAGCCCTCTGTTTAGATGGCAATAGCTTGAAATCAATATCCCAATATCTGCAAGAAATGAGACTAACCTGTTCTGTGGTTGAAATGTAGTCATCAATAAATGGTACACCAGTCAATTGCCCATTTCTGCAGAAAAAATGAAAATATGAGTAACACGAAAATTCAAGATAGAACAGAACGAGCACTTTTCGTTAAAATGCTCAATAGGGATCAGCCGCCATGCAGCTGATATTTACACTCCATAAAAAGAGGAAGGTAGGGTCGTGAATTAAATCAACACTAAGTAAGGTACCTTTACAAGAATGTCACATCACTGATCAGTGTATGTTAGTATGGACAATCCAAAGTAGTCTTTTGAGACTCTAATTCTAATTGCTGTTCTTCAATGCATGCAATGGGAATAAACGCGAAGGTAACAAGACGTAACGACCATCGCATTCTTACCCTCGGACGACGGTAACACGCGCTACACTCATCTGACTTGGTTTTATGGTTGACCTGGTGCCATCACTTCTTATCTCTGCTTCCTCCTAAAAAATTAACACGCTGCTAAATAAGGTTCTGCTTGAGTACCCACATGTGCACTTACCTCGCCCCCCCAACCTGTCAATGCGTCAGGAAAATTGGATTCGATCAGTGACGAACTCACTGCTTTCCTAGTGATAGCAAAAACGCAGGGAATTACACAGATTTTAGTTTTTCAACCACGGTAGAACTTCCCCACTGACTTCAAATGTTAAGGACCTTAAGAACAACAAGTGAGGACTGCAGTCACACTTGGGTTACGAAATTTTCAATGTGGATTTTTCAAAGCATTCTGAGCATTTATTCAAATTGATTGCAACGGGCAGGTTTTTACGAAGTAGTTAACAAATGATTGGTGTCAATCAGCTTTCGAACAACCCAACTGCAGAGATTGAAATAAATAAATAAATGTGTTCACAATGACTGTAAATAATATAAAGACAACTTCAAGCCCTTCAAAGACCTTGAGCGGTACAAGAATCCCACAGATCTGTTTTCAAGAATTATACAGAATGGTTCACACCTGATTCAGTGTTACAAATTCTGCGTCTAGCCCCACAAGATCTCCCTCTTTCGGCAGCTCATCAGGTCCCAGGGGGGTGAAATCACGGGACACGCTGCCTCTTCTGACAAGGGACACGTCCTGATACAAAACGCTGTCATCGATTCTTTGACGGACTATTGTGACAAGGGAAAATATAAATGAGTTGAAATGAATCACATCAAACAAACTGAATCATATCTACTACTTACTTGCAGTTTCATGACGACCATTTATGTCTCTCCTTGTAAAAACAACAGCACATGGTAACTTCCAATCTAACGAAAAATGAACTGCATCGTTCTGCAGAAATATAAATACCACGTCATTTTATGGAGGCTAGGCCACAGAAGGTCAAAGTCGCTATGGCTGGTCTCCACGTCAAAACGCCTCGCGTGTGTTGCTTCCAAAGCAAGTCGTTACTCCCTCTATCACTCCGATCATTGTTGCGGTACCAAAAATTCGTGCTTAATTAAGGGTTATTCTCTCACGAAGCGAATTGTCGCTGAGACTTGCCCCGTGACTTGTCCCAACGACGTGTCGCCCTGCGTTTTCCGGCCCGTAAGGCAATCAAATGATTGCTTCTCAGAATACGTTCATGAAAAGAGAATAAGCGACATATCTACGTATTTTTTTTTATCCGCAGATGACACTATTTGTACGATGTATTCTTTAAATCGTATTCAACTGAAATATATTACTTGTCATCAATATCATTAAACCAAAAAGCTGTAACTTACTGGTGATATAGGAGTGATGGCGAAATCATTAAATAAGTACCACTGACTGCATGTCACGCCCTAGAAAAAAGAAAAAAAGAAAAAAAAGAACAGGAACATTGATGCTGGTTCTCCAGAAACTTACTAGGATTTCATGCAGAAAAAAAAGTATTTTTTTGTTCTTAAAAAGAGTTCGCACAAAATGTTTCAGTCCAAACGTGAAAAAAGATTTATCACTACATTCATGTGACACGAACAACTAGGGATTATTTGAGACTCGCCCGAACCTCTTTACGACTGTGGTAGGTATTACCAACATGAATGTGAGCCACCAGGTTTCCACCCGATTTGAAGTCCTGCACATGGCCCACAGTTGCTAACAGATCGTACACGACCTCATTTTCCGAACATCTTACTTTCTGATTCTGAAAAAGTAAAAATTCAAACAAAAGAAAGAGAGAAATACATACACTTGTAGAAGAAGCTGAAGGGTACACACGTTTTGATTGGTTTTTACTTATTATATAAAACAAATAGATTTCACGTGCAACTGTTCAGTAATAGATCGCAAAAAGCGTCAAAATATGGTGAGAACACCAGTTACACCAATACAAACCCCCATTCAACGAAGCTTCTTGAAAAGCTTTATCAAACAAATAGAATTAGAAAATAATTCAAATAGTACGTGCGTTCTGATTGGCCATAAAACCATTTTACATGAGCGTATGTAAACACGGTTTTCGTTCCTCTTTCATTAGTTATTTTATAAAAGAAATGTAAAATGGTTTCCGTGTTTACATAGCCTGATGTAAACACTTGAGAGGTTGGGAGAACACTCGATAAGCTGGAAACCACTACGCTTCGTGTCGTGGTTTCCTTCGCTTATCTCGTGTTCTCCCAACCTCCCAAGTGTTTACATCAGGCTATGTAAACACGGAAACCATTTTACATTTCTTCAGTACAACACCAGCATCAGAAACTCTAATATTTGAGTTTAAACAGCTAATCTGGTGGAAGAAGGAGAGGAGATTTTATCAAAAAGACTTGTCAAGGTTCAGTTAACCTTTCCCCGGCTTGCATTTTGTTTGACAAAGGTTGGTGGCTATCATCAAGTATTGAGAGTAACAGAAGACAAAAAATTGCTTGGTGCACGAGAGGCTGAGAAGATTTGTAGAGGATTGATCTTTTCATTATGTAAGATGCTGCAATATCGTACCCTTGGTTTTCTTAGAGTAAAATAAATAATAACAACACGAAGAATTTACACCTTGAAAGTAGATGTACCTCATCAATCTTGGTCACTTGCATTTTACCGGAGTCAAACGATATCATTATCGAGAGTGGAACCCAACCATTAAGTCTTTCTTCCTCGGGAACCTCCACCCGCCTAGTGAAAAATAAACTTAATCACTCGTAGAACAGGACATCAGTGAAATGGCAAGGAACAAAAGAACTGCACTTCTTCGCCCGGCTGGAACTGAACCGTTTTGAACCCCACTATAGAGTGACACCGCCCAGTGAAAAGACACTCCAGTCAGTAAAATAAGAAAGATCAGTCAATGCACAGTTCAGAATACTCTCAAATAGGTGCAACGAAATAGGCTGAATTTCAAATTAAAGCAAAACCATTTCGGTCCACAGAGTTCTTGCTGAAACAGCACTTTCGTATATCACAAAGTTTTTCACTGTTTAATGCCACGTTGCGCCTCGAACATCTCAATCGTACAATTTCAACACACACATGAGAAGGTGGTCTAAGATTCAGAATTAATGGGCGACACAAAGTTTTCTATTGTCTAAGGGGGACTGCTAGCGGTCATAAATAACACCGACAAGCCCACAATTAAGGAAAAGGGGCAATTTGAAAAACTTCCTGTTTTCTGTACCTTTTACTTCGCTATCCCGCCATCTGTCGGTAGCTTCTGACAACTCATAACTAATCCTCCTATAAATTACTACGTTTTATGGCAAGATTTTATGTCCGCCCACTTATTCTATGTTTGACTGCACATACCCACTTTCCGATGCAACATCTCTATCGTGTCTAAACTTGCAGTCTGGTCTGGAGCACGTGTTGCCATAACGACAAAAACGGCCGGAAGATGGAAGGGAAGTGGACTTCTCCTCGGGCTTTGGCGGATCTAGTAACTAGGAGAAATGTTTTATTTTCAAACTTAAATATGCTTTTGAAGTTAACCGAGATCCACGTGTTGTGCAAAGTTAAGTTTGGGTGCTTCGATAATTCAAGTTACGAACATACGATTTCGGTGACATTTGCAGAGGACACAGGAATTTAACTCATTTGATTTCATTGTGGATGATTATGCTCACAAGGAACCCTCTCTGGTGTGCACCTCACCTAGGGGAACAATCGCTGTCTCCTCTCTGCTCTAGCATTTTTTTGGTGAATCCCTGTAAAAGGATCTTCCCGTCAACGATAACGCTTTGTAGACGACCACTGTCACTTTCGGAGTTGTTTATCAGAAAAGAGCACGAGACCAATTCGCATTATTCTACTTCAATATCAGGGGTTACCCGTTGGGTTAGTAGAGGTCATCCACGAATAACTTCAAATGACTTAGTCTTAAAGCGCGTTTAAAGTAGCAGATTAATTTCTACATTTCAATGTTGTGGCTGTACAACGACTTGGCTTCCAATATGTCTAACGGTCTCTTAGGTTTACACTTCTTTCGAACTAGCCAGGTTGTCTCTTACTGGGTTCAACTGCATTTACCTGTTGCTGTATTTTCCAAAATTCAACTTCTTTGGCATGCTCCATACCGCAGTTTAGAGCCAAGATGTCTGGTAGATTCTTAACTTCGCGACTTTGAACCTATATCGAAGAAAGTTTGAGACAAGGCATCCAGACTGTATTTTTATTTTATCTTCATCAAAAAATGTATTGAGAAACAAAATATGATTATAAAATGTACTACAACTGCAAATGTATGGAAGCATACTACACGATGCTGATCACTGAGAGACATCAAGCAACAAAACAGATTCCACTTGCTTAAAAGCGTACAGTTCTAGGTATCTGCATTCTTTTACACAATTACCCACACATGTAAGTGTGTCAAGTAAAACCTACTGTGGGTTGATATCTTGAGCACTGATCACACCAAGCCTGCATACTCTGTTCACGGCTCAAACTCGACGATATCACTGACTCGAAGCTCACTGGACCCTGTTGCTTTTCTGGGCAGACGATAAAAGGAACATTATTACTTTGTTTTCAAATACTCAAATAAATTAAAATTTTAAAATTACAGTTATGTTTATGTCAAAAGTAAAATCAAAATTAAAGTCAAACTTAAGAATAAAATCTCAAATAGAAGAAAATTACGTTATCAAGATAATAAAACAGGCAAGGGCATTAACCAGGTGTTCGAAACTGAAGCAGATCTGTGTATTGAAACAACATAATGTATCACGATGAATTTTCATCAAAAATTTAGTAAAAATAAATCGGTGAAAATTAACCAGGCATCGTTACTATGGCTTATTTTGTAATAATTAATAAGAAATAGAGAGGAACCACGTTGAAGCGTACTAAAAGCATTGAAATAGCGAGGAACAACGTTGACGCTGACATTGTTGCAATTTAGATATGTTTCTGTCGAGCAAGCTTTCTGTTGGGAGAAGACAAGGGAATATTTGACATCAGAGCTGCCCTCAAATGCGCTTGTCTATAATTTCAGTCGATTTGAATGAAGCTCAGCGCCATCTTACCTTCACACATTTCAGGGTATTCTAAGTTGAACAGCAATGTGGTTGAATCTCTTTTGGACTCTTTACCACAGCGACACCGACTAAGTAGCTGAACATTTGATCCAAACAGTCGCTGAATTAAAGACATCTGATGAGGTTTGCCAGTCCTATATAACAATAGCAAAATAAGAAGGAAATCATTTGTACGCATAGGAATATATTGATTAAAAAATAGTGAGAGGAAAAATTGTCAGCAGCGGGTTAGTCGAAGTGGACGATTTCACACTAACCAATTTGTAGAGAAAAGGTGAAATTCAATTCTGTGATAATTCTACAGCCGTTAGTGCATTTGTTTGTCTCGTTTGTGTCCAAAAATTACACAATATAGTCCGTTAAGACACATCCGTCAACCAATGGGTTTCCAACAATTTACGAAAACGAACAAAGCTATCGAAACATTTTATATATTTAACATTCTCGTACTCACGTAGTCTGTATATCGTCCTTTTCTCCATCCGATACGTTAGGTGGTTCAAGAGTGTCCTGTTGAGAGAGGAATAAAAAACGCACAACCTTAACTTGAACCAAGGATATTTCTAAATATTTACAATTTTGATTATAGGAATTAAGGCAATCTTGGTGAATATGTTATTACAACGTGACCGCGTAAACGGACTTTGTTCCGCAAACGAACTGCAATACACTTAGGTTTTTTACCATTATCAATTTAGTTTATAACGTAAATTGGCCACCGTAAAGGGTTTCAAAGCTGAAGTCTTGAGCGTTAGCCCTTCGTCAGACCGGATGACGAAGGGCTAACGCTCTTTACGGTGGCCAATTTACATTATCAACTCAAATGATAATTCTAAATTACCCTGTTATACTCTCCCACCGACACATCACCACAGTTTCTTCAGAAACTCACACCCTTTATGCAATACACCTACCTGATGCATCTGTTGAAGAACAAATCTAAACCAGCTTTGTATCAAGCGAGGAAAGTTAGCATTTCCAAAGGACTCATCGACATCGTTCAGGACTAAACCCAACGCTGCTGCCTCAGGAATGGTACGAAAAGCTCGGAGAAAGTTATTGGCCTACGAGCCGACAAGAACACGGTCAGCTCCGATAAAACTCAGCTAGAATGTATATTTATGACCAAAGAAAAAATTAAAAAGACAACTTTTTCCACAATTCTGGGAAAGTGATACCTAAAGACAAGTAGCAATTTTAAGCTTAAGATTTTTTTCTGTAAAACATTGTCAGACATCACATCAAAAGGGATAACAATGTTGAAATAGTTGCAGTGCCACAACATATGCAAAATGAATTATGGTAACGAAGTACCGATCTCCCCATTTTTCTTGTGCTGGAAGAAGACCAAGCCTATCTTGCAAAAAATGCCACTGAGTTGAAGATTAATATAGATACTCTCTCTCCCGGTCATGGAGCAAAGATGCAGTTGCAAACGACTTGTCTCACCTGGCAGGTTTGTCCAGAGGACATGTCCAGCATGTGAAATAAGAAACCAAGTTCACACGCCATACAGAATTCTCGATGGCACAAATGGTTTTGCATTCCCACTCTAAGCGGTTCAATGAAATAAAAGAGCTAAAGAGGAAAAAAAGTAGAAGTAACGCACTTAGTGCCTGAGTGACTAAGAAGTCCAAGAGGTGAGTACCAATAATCAAATCTTAGTTCCCTTGTATTCGTTTATATCCAGTCTAACAAGGAAAACTACTGAGGCGTCGATAGCTCTCGAGGACAACTGAATAAAACTGTCTGACTGACAACCGCTGACTGAATGACTGACTAACTGACTAAGTTAGGTACGTAAACACCACTGAAACGTATTATTGAAGTATAATTTCAAAAACTTGACCTACGCATCATTTGCAAACCATGTGAATCTCTCCGTGGTATCCGCACATTCTAGAGTTACCCATCTGATAATCCTTTGTCTTAAAGATTTACCTTTCTCAGTGATGTAAAATAGTTCTCGAAGACCACAAGAAGACTTCAGACAATGTGAAATATCACTATGCCGAAGGCCTACTACCGTTTTAGTTTTTTTACCTGCAGCATGGCGTTACAGTAAGCATTTGGAATGTGCGTCTCCAAACCAGCAAATGATGTCCTGTTGTAGTGCTTGAAATCAAAGTCTTCAACGCCTGAAATGACATAGTAGTAAAGATTACATTTGAACGGGACAGAATACTTAATCAAACTGATCATGAGCTTTACCATCATGTATGAAAAGGATAATGGCCTGTCCTATTTTCCAATTATTTATCATTTGCTATATCTAATAATAATAATAATAATAATAATAATGATATTAATAATAATAATGATTATTTAAAAACGATAAAAACGAGCAAAAAAGACAAAAAAAGGAGACAAAGGAAAAAAAGAACACTATTAGTGGGCATGTAACTCACCAAGTTTTGAGTATTTGATCTCTACTCTTCTGTAGTGCTTTGGTATCACATTTCCAGGATCATCATCTGAAGCCAATCAGTAGAAGTAAAAGTGTAAGGTTAAACAATGACAGTGATAATGACAAGAAAGTCATGTTTCACGCTAAGAGTTTTTACAGACGTCCACTTTGATTTAAAACAAAGTTTCTCTAATTACTAATTAAAAGTTAGATTATCAAAAAATATATTATAATTTTTTAAATTTACATCTAATAGTCATGCAAAAGTTAACAACCACACAAAGCCTACTCCTGGTTTTATTTTATTTCGTTTTCAACCTTTCACAGTTAGGCCAGTCATTGCACTTATAATCTATTGCAGAATTGATAGCGGGTAGGGCAGCCAATCAGATTACATGTAGGACTTTCTAGCAAAGCATGCAGCAAAGGCACACCAATACTAAACCACTTGGATACAACTACAACTGGAGGTTGAAGATGAATTAATACATACTGAAGTTACCAAGAGGAATGGAAATGGGGAAAAAAACTGTAGCATTCAAAGCTTCTCCTACCCAACGTCACATCATATGCCTGCAAAGGAGAAAGGGAATGCCTTGTCCCTTTTTCCTTTTTGTGAAGCCTTGAGCAACCGAGGCTGTGTGACATCCTCACTCTTTCCAACACACACATAATCCCCATCTGGAAACTTTTCTGGTCCTTTCATGATATTAAAAGGGATAGATGAGGAATAGGAAGTTTGGACCCATTGCTAGTTTACTCCCTACCACCTTTGCGAATACGCCTCCTAAAGTGAAGCGGGTTCGCCTGCACCCTTTACTGGCCTGCAAGGTTACCCAGACCTTATCTAGCCTGTGAGTTCCCCTCACTTTTACTTGCCTGCGAGTTCTGTCAAAATCATGAAATGTTTTGAGCAACATGTTTACTTTAGAATCAGTTTTAGCTCCTTAAGAAGCCATTTTAGTTTAGATTGTTCATGAAACTAACTCTTTAAATTTGCTTTGGATACTAACATAAAATAGTGTCAAGCCAGCAAGATAAAGACCACAGTAATTTAGTGACTTTGGATCACTCATGCAGTAACAAGGCTGCTAATTTGCATACTTAAAGCACTTTGTTATGATTTTGCTCTGAAATTTCATATTGATCAAAATTCTTTACAATTTCAGCAGAATACATTCTGCCATAAGGATACGAGTTGAAAGACTTTGGGGAGAACTGGAACTGGTTAAGGTGGGGGAAAACTACAGGGGGGCAAACTTGCAAAGGTGATAATAGGTGGAGTTGCAATGGGGCGAGACCTCCAGATATCCTGACTGTCACAATACCTCTGTTCATGGGTGAATCTGGCACACTGTTTTCTTCCTCTTGGGAATTCAATGATAAATCTCTAAGCGGGTATGCTACCTACAATGATACAAGGTGACAAAACTGACAAATAACAAAGAGATTATCACCTAATATCATACTGTAAAATACAAATTTGCATAAAAAATACCTGATTACGTTTTCTGCTTCCGGGGTTAGGTGCATAACCAATGAAATGCCTGACAACCATTGTGCGGAGAATTTCAGGTTCAATTGGTGGAGTAGGCCTGTTACAAAATGAAGACAAGGAAATTTTGATGGTCTCACTTCAATAAGTAAGGAGTTTACAGCTTAGATGGGTAAATTTCAGTTTTAAAATAATAATAATAATAATAATAATAATAAAAAAACTCTACAGACCAATTTTTTAAGAGTTGCAAAAATCCCACAAAAAGTTTAGGCCAACAGCAATCCAGCCACATTAGGCTTAGAACAAATCTGGCTGTCCTGACATTTTAATCTGAAATGTTAATCTTGTGAATAAAAGGCAGAGTCTGAAGCATTCTGTATGAAACTTAATGGAACTGATGGCAATATAGCAATAGCTAACAAGCTTTTCTTAATAACTCAGCAACATATTTCTTATCAATCAAATTGATGTCACAGACACACCTGAAAGTAATGAGAGCAAACTAAGAGAAGGGAGAGGAGGAGGGAAAGGAAGCCGCATTGGAACATATAACTTTTACTGCCCTAATTCATTGTAAATCATGGACACCAAATACATTTTAAATAGTTGGTTAAACACCCAACCAGTACCTGTCTCCAAACACCATATTTTCTGCTGGCCAGTCAGAAAGTAGTGGACCACTGTGGAGAAAAAATGTTGTCACATGAGTGTTGTGAACCCTAGTATCTTCTTAATAATGGTGTTGACTCCTTGGTATAGATAAGTTTTACAGGAAACAGGGGAGAAAAATTGTGGATCACTGAGGGTAACATTTGCTAAATATGACAGACCCTTATGCCATGTTCATGACATGTTCATTCACATTTTTACCAGGTCTCAAGAGACCATTTTGACAAGTAAATTGAGCTAATTTCTCCATGAGGTCATTGCAATGTTAAATCCAAGATCTCAATAGTTAACTCTAATGTTGATCAAAGTGCATGTTTTGGGGCAGTAATATACATGAACACAAGAGTAGTCCGAATCAAACTAAGACTATAGCAAGACACAAAAGAAAACTGGTGTCTTTGTATAATTGTTACTTATAAATGAAAGTATGCGTTATGATTCCCTAGTTTAAAGAGTTTGAGTTTCAATTCCTTTGACTCAAGACTACGCACCCACGCACATAAAACTTTAAAACCAAAAAGATCCCAAACTGCAACAAACACAACAACTCACTTTGGCATAGGAAGAGGAAAAGTGGAGATTGGAATAGAATAATCATCGATGGCCAAAGGATGAAGATGAGGAATCTGCCACACAAACAACTCCATACTATGAGTTAAAACCTACATTAAATAGCAGCAACAAGCAGTATTTTTTCTTTTATGCCTTATTCAATATATTGACAACTAACCAACAATATCATCATATAGATAAGGGTGATTGCAATTTTGGTGAATATGTGGTTCTGTTTAAAAATTGAGACACACTGCAAAACTTAAACTTGGTTAGAAATTGAAATGTGAGACAACACCAGTCTAAAATCTGTCAAACATATTGGATTAAGGAAAATGAAATGTCAATCAAAATGTATGATGGACAATTAATGTGTGAGAGACCAATGAATGAAGCACTGCAAGCAAATGTACATGAAGAGACATATTATTCTGTTTTCTCATTCTGACTACAGTACATGACTAAAATAATGGAAGCAGTCTCTTGCACTTACAGGAGCAGCAAATTCTGTTTCCCTTGAATACATGTTAAACAAAATGTCTTTTTCCTGAGTGTCCCCCCAGAGATGTGTATTTCCTGGTGTTAGAGTAAACAAGGAAAACTTGTATAAGAACAGAATACAATTTCAGAAATACTCTACACATCATTCTAACTGCTTACCAACACTTAATCACAACATCTCCAGGCTTATGCTTGGGCAATCAATGAAAGAGACAAATTTTCATCGAAGAAAACAGTGGAGCATGTCAATTAAGAAATATTTGATGGAATGTTTATCTCGCTTTGACTACACAATGTTTCACCATCAAGGTTTTTTCCTGATTTCCAATGGCAACTAAAACAGTGGCAGCTCAGAACTCTGTGATGCTTATTTCTCACATGGGGTCTAAAATGCACAAGCTACCTCCTGCATCTCCAAATACCATGGTCTGACATGTTGCAGAAATGTCAAAAGTGGTGCATAAAGAGCCATGAGTGTTAACATGGTACACCATCATTGATGACTGCGTCACAAGACCACCTGGTTCATGAAGCTGAAATTGTCCATTCTAAAATAAATTTAGACAATGAAAGGTTCAGTACATAATATACCTAAACATGGTAATAGTAAGAACTGTTGTTTGTGAGCATACAAAAAATCTGGAAGGAGAGTACTTTAAGTGAGAAATGTTAATGAACAAGAAAAA
Source organism: Pocillopora damicornis (assembly GCF_964200805.1). Lineage (NCBI taxonomy): Eukaryota > Metazoa > Cnidaria > Anthozoa > Scleractinia > Pocilloporidae > Pocillopora > Pocillopora damicornis. The sequence continues at coordinate 24,586,761 of NC_142671.1, forward strand.
CTGATCAAATGAAACTCAAAGGCTAGTGCAGAAAAAGCATTTCATTCATTTTCAAATTTAAGGATGGTGATCATCATCAATGCCATGTTTTGCTTGTTTAACATTATCATCTCTTTTGTCCATTTCACGAAAGGTGTTTTTTATATCTGTTACAATTTACTATGATGGACATTGCCTGTAAAAGATATCTCCTTGAAACAACTTCAGAGAAGTTCACCTTTATGCATTTTGGCATTTATTTAAGATATTTCACAGACAGTGTTATTCAGAAACATAATTGAAGATCAAAACACAAATAAAACAAGCTGTTCAATTGCAGCACCTTTTGCTTTGCTTTTTGACTTTTAATTATTTCTTTTGGCAATTACTTCATCTATGTTATGCCAATTATGAAATAATCAATTACATTTTATTTCAAACAAACACTTAAAGTGCACAAAACTAAATAATTTTAACATAGTGGGCCAGATAACCCCTGCAAGAGTTTGTTTCTCAGAGCCCTTGCTTAGTGCCTCTGAGCCAAAAAAACTTTCTTCAACCTACGTAACTTAGGTAGAAACCTATGACTCAACTAAAAATTGAACAGACCTGAGAAACCACTGCTACTCTTGATGTAAATGCAGGTACAAACTTCAATATCAATGGATCTATGGCAACCTTAAAAGTGAAATTGACACATATTTAATAGCATACATACAGTCAAACTTTCACACTGACATCAATGGATCAATGGCAACCTTAACAGTGAAATAGACATAATATTCAATCGCATGCAAACAAACTTTCACAGTAACATCAGGATTGGTAACAACTTATAATAAGCCACAATTCAATTCTTGTTGATTGGATGTTTTAAACTTTTTAATGGGGAAGTCAAGATATTGATGTAGAAAAGGATTCTCATTAGGTGTGTGCAGGTATTTTAGTTGAGGGAATGGATGAAAAAGATGAATTGATAATCATTTTATTGGAAACTGCAATTGATCACACCAATTGAAGACATTGCTGGGTTTGACATTGTTCGATGTTCTCTCAGGCAACATGCTTCCATGCAAATCAACTTCTTTTTAAAGAGGTAGCCATTTAACAAAATTTCAATTTCCTAGTTACTCATATCTTACTTGATGAGGTCAAGGTAACATTCAATCCTATGGTGCAGTTTTACAGGTGAGGGTATTACTGAAAAGGATTGACTAATGTCAGCTACAGTCACAACAAAAATCCCTGTGTATGGGGTTGGATATTTTCTAAGCTGAACATTTCAAGCATACATTCAAGTGATTTCAAAATAATAGTAAATCATCTGCATATAAGATATTTTACCTGAAGTGGAATAGCTCTCAGTGTTCTAAGATCATACACCATGAGAAATCTGTCTATTGCTAAATGTCCCATTCTAACAAGAAAAAATTGAATAAGAAATTATCATAGGATTTTTTCTTACAGCAAGACAACCTAGAGTAACAATTTAAGTGTTAGAGTATATGAAATAACAGACATATATCACACCTAGAGCAGAACCCACAAGTAACCAAAAGGTTTCCTGATACGTCAAAATCTGACAGGGTTCCTGTGTGTGCTTCTAACACATACTCAGACTTCAGAGAGGAAGGATCCCTTAGCCGCACCTGTTAAACAAAGACAAAAAGTGTAAATTTTAAATCCTGATTTCTTATTTCTCACATGCAGTATCATCCTTGTACAAATTTAAAAGTATTTCTGACATTGCCATGAGTTTTCCTCACACCATAAAGTTTTATGTTCTCTTTAATATTTGCCCTATGATTAACTATATGAGTAAGGTTTAGAACAGACCTTGCCAGATGTATCACCACAACAGAGGTAACGATTAGACTGTTTCATCACAACAGTACCAGGATCAACTTCAATCTAATAAAAAAAAAGAGTATTGTCTTCAATAGGTAAGGAAAAGCATGCTAGTAACACTATTCTTTCAATCAAACAAATTTAAGAAAATCCATCAGATACTCAAAAAGTTTTTATCATGATGACACTGTGCAAAATGGCATATTTAACAGTGAAATGAATAAAAGCCTGTTCCAACTCATTACCGTTTTACTAATGACTCCTTTTCTCAAGTCAACATCTACCATCAATCCCTGGTGACCAGCAACCCATAAGTGTGTCTCATCTTTTTGAAACATACACTGCATGTCTGACAGATCAGACCCACTGCAGATATTTAAATACATTCAGATTAGAATAAAACAAGTCACAAATTTACTAAAAAATAAGAATGATGAATAACAAATAGAGGTTCTAAACCTATTTTGGCATCATACATGTACAGCAGTTGTGTCCCTCGGAAGGGAGTAAACAGATTAGTTTTGCTTTAGTGTTAAACATCATTGTTTTCAAAGGAAAGGGTCAGAGGTAACACACGTATTCAGCAGAAACCCAAGGGACCCTCATCAGTATCTACATAAAAATCAAAGTGCTCTGTGAGCAAACTCGTGAATTGACACATGATTTTTTAGATTATGTTTAATGTTATCTGGTTTAGGGAATTTTGTGGTTGATTGTCATATCTAGAGTACGAGCAGTAGTTCAGTGTTCGCTAATGTAGCAAAGAAACAAAGTAACGTTGGGATAAGAAGGCATTACAATTGAAATGATCATGCTATTACATTTGACAAGGTGGATGATGTCATGTGTTTTAAACGTCTATCATTTTTGTTTCTGGTTCAAAAGAAAAGGTTGGAAGTAAATGTGGGTGAAAAGTGAAATTTACTGTCTTTCGTTGTAAATATTAGAAAATCAAGGCAATACTGTCTTAATGAAAACATTAACGATTCCCTCTTTATCAAATGAGACAAACGGGGACGAGTTTTGAGTGATATAATTAAGCCAAGCCTGCCACCGTCATTTTGGATCTCCGCCTGGGTAGATTTAAGTCACGTGCTAGGCAACGTATAATCAATAACAAGATAGAATTTCATTTCAGGCCAAGTTATCAATTTCGTGGTGTGTAACTTTCGCATTTTAGTACGTTGTATGTATATGGAATCTTCAATTTGTCTTAAAAACTTAAAAGAAAATTTTTCTTTAAAAATTCACTGAAATCGGTAGCTAAAATTGTTTGTTTAGGTGTTATCTGATTTTCGTGTTCACTTGTTATTTCGTCAGTCGCCGGCATCTTCTGTTGCTTCACACAGGAAAAACACACGCGACGAAACGTAATGATCAATTTTGTCCTCAATCTCACGCTATAACAGAAAAAGCTTTTGATCATCTGTAAACTCCGAGCGCTTCGCAGTAAGTGATATTTTCAATGAATCTTGGGATTGTTTTCAAGTTCAAGGATTGTAAATTATAATTTTATGAAAAACGAAGGTTGTTCTGTTATTTCAGTGTGAATCCTTGCATGCCTGCCAGTCGCTGGCGCCGCTTGTTGAAACTTAAACGAAAAAAAAAACTCTTTTAAGATTATCATTGGCTTCTTTTTCACCCCACCACTATTCTTAGCAAAAAAGGTCACCATTTCGTCTGTTTATTGCTCGCCAAAAACTATAAAATGCACTCAAAAGCCTAAAATCTAAAAAAAGTTTACAGGAATCGACCAATCGAGCGAATTCCATTCCCCACATCGTATCTATAACTCGCTCTTGCGCATGCGCGCAATTCACGAGTTAAAAAGGAGAAATGAAAGCAAGAGGTAGACAGAACTGTATAAATTCCACATGCTATTCAAACTTCCACCAGCCAAGCCAGTTAAGTCTGACTTATTTAGTAATTAAACCCTCAAGTGTCCACATATTTCACATATATGAAGCTGTTGGTAACTGATCATAAGTAAATTTCCTTACAATTTTCTTGATAGCACAAAAATTCAAGGCCATTGACTCTCTCTGGCTCTCTTAATCAGTCTGCATTAATACAGTTATTTTCAATCACAAAGGTAGAATTCATTATTGCTCACCTCAGGTTAAAGATTCTGAGTCCAGAACGAGCGGAGAAGCATAATTTGTTACTAGACAGAGACAGTATCCCATGATCATTGACTAACATGTGACGGATTTCTCCATGATGAACTTTAAATGATGTGTACTTTTGAAGTTCTGGTCCAAAATAAGAGGTCAAGTAACCCTTCATGAAAAATAAGGTTTGAAATTAAGAGCTATGCTGAGTTAAACCACAATATTAACAATAGTTTTACAGGATATTTAAGACAATCAGGCCAATGGTCCCTATGTTTTTTATTTAGACTAGATGCAACTATGAAGATGCCTATAAGTTATCAAAATTCTGGAAAAAAAAAAGGAAAACTTTATAAATGAATGCTATTTGGCCACCTGCAATGACCATTGTCAGAATTGGAATAAAACCCATATCAGAATCTTTGCATACAGCCTTCCTTGCCTTCTGCAGTCATGAAGATGGCTAGCTGTGGTAAAACTAACTACAAATGGAACAAAGATGATGATGCTCAATTAATGTAAGTTTCTAGACTGAGTTTTACACTTTTTTGACAGCTGCCACAATACGTGGAATAAAACAATAACGTTAGAAAATTGATTTAAATAATAATCGACGCATCCCACAAAATCATTAATCTTAAAAACGACAAAAAATAGGCTCTTCTTTCAGGTATTATACATGGTTTTTATGGAGTTTTGACAGTTTCTAGATCACGGTTTTACTAAAAAGTATAATTGCTGGAAGCTAGCACTCATTATTTTTACCCATTCAAATCAGAGGTTTCCTCACCGACTGATTCCCCGTCCAAACCAGTTCTTCAAGAGAATCAAATAGGACGGATGTAATACCAGAATGGTCCCTTCCATTGTTAAAAACACTGCGAATTTCTTGATACTCCTCTCGAACTCCGCCATGATTGAGGTCCATCTTTATCAAAACAACAAATGGTCAGCGGCTATTCTACATGTGCAAGTAAAGCTATAGTGTAAGTGAAATCCAATCTCGAGTCGACCATTTGGCGACTATACCGCTGACAAAGAGCCAAAATGATCCTGGGCTCGAGCTTGGTGTAAATCACATTGCAGCAAAGACCCAACGAGCCCGCGGTGAATTCCCCATGTTCTAAACGAGTTGGGGATTGGGTCCGAATTGGGACCGCAAAGCATCTATGGATTGTTTGAAGGGACAGATTTTCCAAATCAATATGGCTGAAAGCGAGAGCAAAGCCAAACTAACTGTTAAACTAACTCAGGAAGATATTCCTGGGGCAAAACTTCCAAGGGATTCTGTTGAAAAATGTAGCGTTGTCCAGTTGAAGAGGTGGCTGCTTTGCAGAGGTGCAAAAACGACGGGAACAAAGAAAGCTTTAGTGTCGAGGTTCGTATCGAAGCTGGCAACTTTTAAACTAAGAACCTTTACACGCAATAAGTTATTTTTATTTATAACAACTTTATTTGTAATTATATGCCTTTTCAGAATTATTATTAAAATTTCCTAAGAGTAAAAATTTAATATAATCGAAATTTTCGAATTTAATAAAGTCCTCTCGTACTTATGAGTGCTCTAATTTTGACTTATAGAGTACACGACTACATCAAGCATGGATTTGATGTTAAATACTTGCGTGATCCGGATGGCGGCGTCAATTTGTTACGGAAAAAAGCTCAACTTGGCGTACTTGAGAATCAAGAGCCTGAAGTAAAGGATTCATTCCCAAAAGAAGGATTCCAACCAGATATAAAGGCACTACCAAAAATATCATTTGGAACTGTGTGGAGATTTATGATCGAAGGTGTAGAATGTAAAAAGCAGCTCTCCACTGCTAAGCCACTTGTTAAAGGATTCAACTTTTTTAAATCTGGTCATGTCCTGTACATAGGCCACCTACAACAAAATGGCAAGCACTACATCAAAAGCCAAGTTCTCCCATCTATGAAAAAGGACAAAGTTTATACATGCTACTTAGTTATTAGTTCACTTGGAAAGATGCTAAGAGCCCACTGCAAATGCCCTGCTGGCATAGATGGGAGATGTAACCATGTTGCATCAACACTTTTTGCTTTAGAAAACTATTGTAAAGTAAGGGAAAAACTGGATGAGTCTGATGAGTCATGCACCTCCAAACCATGCAAGTGGAATGTGCCACGAAAGAGAAAAGGTGCAATACAGCCCATAAATGAGATGACTTTTGTGAAGCACGACTACACGAAAGAGAAGAAGATACGTAAGCTTCATCACTCTCCAGTAAATGCAAACCAAAATGCTTGTCGCGATGAAAACAAGTCAAGGTTTTTTGAAATGATGAAGGAGTACCAGAGGGTATCAGGAAACACTGTAGCTTGGACACATATACTGCCTCAGGAAGTAAAGAAACTTCAGGATGTAAAGGATTCTCTGCTTTCACCAGTCAAATGTCATCCCGTGTCAGCAAAAGAGCTAAAAGAAAAGTTTGAAAAAGCAAAGAGAAATCTTATGGTTGATGATTTACAAAGGCAAGATATTGAGGAACAAACTAGAGGTCAATCAAACACTGAATTATGGCATCGCCACAGACAACCAAGGATTACTGCCACAAAATGTTACCGTGTAGCTGTACAGAGAGAAAGTACGTCCCCTACTAAGATAATTAAAGATATACTTGGTTACAACAAGGCCTATCAAAGTAAGTCAATGGAGGAAGGACTGAAAATGGAAGACCAGATTATCAATGATTACAAGCTTCTCAAGCAAAGTCAAGGAGATGAAGGCATAACAGTCTCAAAATGTGGGTTTTTTGTTTCAAAAGAACATGGTTACCTTGGTGCTAGCCCCGATGGCCTTGTACATGATCCATCAGCCTCTGATTCAGAGGGACTTATAGAAGTTAAGTATGTCCAGACATCAAAGGATGAAACACTAGAAAAGGCATTGTTACGCAAGAGCATTTGCAAAAAGAACAGTAATGCATTGAGATTAAATGACAAACACAAATACTTCTACCAAGTCCATCAGCAAATGTTTGTTACTGGAAGAAAGTGGACAGATTTTGTTGTAAAGGGTTCAGGCTGTGATTCACTGTTTTGTGAAAGAGTACATTTTTCAATAGACCGCTGGAAGTCTATTTTGCCCAAGCTAGAATCCTTTTTTAATGACTGGATTGTTCCAGAACTTGTGTATCCTAGAGTCGAGTATGGAATTCCTAAATTGAATGCTCGTTCAGTTTAAAACAGTCAAAATCAATGTGTTCATTTCAGTAAAAGTGTGTAATTTAAGAAAACTATACAATGAAATAGGCAAATCAAAATTTAATGGGAATTAGTGGTTTGCCCAAATTATGTTGCACACTTTTTAGTACTATCAGAGTGTAAACAATATATTTGTGAAGGTAGAATGGTTTTCAAAAGCCTGTGAAACACGTACTAAGTTTTGTACATGTTTAGTGCTTTTCTGCTTAAATGCTTTTGTTTCTATTGTTTAATACTGGCACTATTAGAAAGTAAATAGTATTAATTGTTTCACAGGTTTTTTAAAAACCACCCTATAGGTATTTGCTATAGCTAAGATTAGATAAACTTTGTCTTGAAAGAAACAGCGATCTGTTTTGTCTATACACATTAACTCAGTATTTTTATACATTGTACACAGTTATGTTCATATTTGACTGAGTAAAATATTTACTAACTACATGTGTAGTGTGCTTGGATTATTGTAATGACTTATAACCAGTCTGGTTACAGTCCAGTGGTATGATGGCAATATCATAATACATTATCAAACACTAGTTTATCAATGCTATTTTAATGCAAGGCAATAAAACATAAATCCATACCATTGTTAAGTATTAAAATGTTGCTTTATATTCACATAAATTTTAATTAATCAAAGGAGGGTAAAAATTAGAAAGTCCAGCCACTACAAATAACATATCAGATGCTATGGGGGCAAGAGTAATTGGAATTCGGTGGTCAAAGATGTGCCAATTCTTTATTCTCTCCATCAATCGCTCAACATGTACTCTCAAACTGGCAACAATCTTGTTGTGGTTGGTTTCTTCTTTTGAGAATTGTGTATCTTTAACCAAAAATGCTGGTCTAATCAGTTCTGCTCCCACAGAAGCAAGCTCATCAGTGCAGTTGAACCCTTTGTCTGCCATAACTTGATCATAAGGTTGTAACTTGTCCAACAGTCCACTTTGAGCTGTTATTTCCTTGTCAGAAGTTGAACCAGGAAATAGCTCACTGACAAAACATAAAGCACCACTGGGTGTTATACCAAGCAAGGCTTTCATCGTCGTTCTAGACTTGTATGACGAGTAGCAAGCAGATTGAGAATTAAGTGCTGAAGGTTTCTCCATCTCAAACTCTGTACAGTCCACAATAATGACACAGTCTGGATAGAAGGATTTGAAAATGTCAGGCATGTAAAGTTTGAGAACTTCCCTGGGTGGAATAGTAATAAGTGGCTCAAACTGTCCCCTCAGAAATCTCGTCCAGGCCCTTGAAACTTTGGATACAAGGGGTCTTGAGACACTAAACCGATGAGCAAGGTCCTTTTCCAGCAATCCAAGCCTTAATCTCACTAGTGTCAAAGTAAACTCTTGGAACTTGGTTAAACATCGAGGTCTGCCACACTGAATTCCTGGGTGCGTTCGTTCATGTTCATATTCAATATGCTCTGCTGCATCTTTAACCATGTCGAAACATATCAGCAGTGCATTATAGTCTGGTAAACCAGTATAAAAGGCAATGTCTTCAGCATTGTCTTTATATTTCTCAATATCGAAACGAAAGTTTTCAAGAGAGTGTCTTAGTCTTTTTGTTTCTTGCTCGAGTTTTAAGTTTGCCTCGAGTAGGTTTGCATTTTCTTCACTCAACTTGGCATTTTTCTCCAGCAGCTGATTCTTTTCATTTGTCAATTCACTGATGTCCTTTTTAAGCTTTTGCAACTCCTTTAACATTGTTTCGATTTCCAATCCTGTGAGAGATGTTTGTGTCTCACGATTGTTCTCATGTTCGACTGTCACTGATGCTTGTGCCATGTCTTTCTTTTCCTCCCTCTTCTTCTTTTTTGCTTCCTGAATTGCCAGATTTTCTTCGAAGCTGATGACTCTTTTTAGCTGTCGTCTAGTGCTTTCTGCCTTTTTCCAAGGAAATATAGTCGGCAGATGAGCTCGACTGAGTTTCTCGCCACCTTCGAAATGGTCTGAGCAAATTCGAGTATTTGTGGAGTCCAATTTTAGCGAATCATTCTTCAAAATGACTTTGTATTGCTTTCTGGTAAACTCATCTTTCGGTAATCTGTAGAAATGCAGATGTGAAGCGTTCCTAAAGCTGTTTGTGCAGCCAGGAACGCAACAATTATAGTGAGGCATTTCAGAATTACTTTGTAAATATGACTCGTCTGTCCCTTCAATCAATCCATAGATGCTTTGCGGTCCCAACTCGAACCCAATCCCTGACTCGTTTAGAACATGGGGAATAGGACACGAGGTAAACAGAACGAGCCGAACTAGTACAATAACTGGTTGATCATGAATTATTTTACACATGTCCGTACACCCAAGCTGATAATCTAGCGATCTTTGTGGTGAGTTGATTATAAAATTCTCAATAGAATGTGAGATACAAAATTGTAAACTGTCTGAGAAACAATCTCAGGCAAGGATGCCATGGCTAAATCTGTGTCCGTTCTACCTCTCTAGCTGTTCATTTGTGTCTTAAGGATTCAGGTTGGCTGATCTTCGCGATATCACATAGTCCATTGTCGTCAGAAATTCGCAAATTTGTCTCAAATAAGTCTGCTTACACAGTAACTCACACTCAAATAGTTCGGGCGAGTTAACGTTCATTAAGTTGGATGTTTCTCGATCTTATTGTTATTCGAGTCATTTGAATTGGGCTGGTACTTTTATAAGAAATCTTACGCGGTACATCCAATCCAGCAGGAAACAGACGTTTGCGCCCTGCAGTGACAGTCGGAGAACCTTCTAATACCTCCCCCCCTGATAAGTTTGTTATGGATGTGGGCCTTCTTCCTAGAGATCCGTACGTTTAACATTAGGCCAAACCAAAAACAGTAGGAGGTTTGCTTGGGCTATCTCTGGCAAATTAACCCTTTAACTTCCATGAGTGACCAGGACAGAAGTTCTCCTTACAAAATCAACACAGTATCAACCAGATAAGTGATGAGAATAAAGAAAAATATTAATTTGGGGATAATTAGTTGATCTAGTACTAAATTTTCTGAACTAACATCATAAGAATTGTATGGTTGACAGTAAGGAGAATCACAAATTTGATCAGGGAGTTAAACAATTAAACAAAACTTGAGAAGGAAAGCCACATGAAATTGTTGCATACGCACTCTCTTTGTTATGACTTTTATAAGTTTTTTTTTTCTGAGTCCTTCAACAACTTCTTTCATTTTAGAATAGATTGATCATACACTCAGAGAACCAAAAGCATGACAGTAGAGTTAGCCATACCAGGGCAAGTCAACTTGGATGCTCCAAGATGGGATCAGTCCACTTTTTGGGGACGTTTCAAGCATTTTTTTGCAATTACAGACTGGAGGAAAGCTCTGTATAGCAATTCACAGCTAGATAAAGCAAAGGAAACTGTGGAAGATTACAGGTACACGTATGTCAAAATTTTAGCAAATAAGATATCTAGGGAGTTATTTTCAATGACTGTTAAATTTTGAATGGTATTTGCACAGCATAGCCAAAAGACCTGGCAGTTTTATACCTCTAACCCAGTTTGATTGAGATATGTTTTCTGTGCTAGGGACTGGCAACATATGACTTGATCATCAAATTTTATATATAGATGAGGGATAAATTATTTATGAACTCAAAATTAATTGCTTTGACCCTTTAAATCTAGTTTTAGAAAAAGTAACAAACAAATAAATTACCATACATGTATTTATTACCAGTATGACTTAATTGACTCATGCTTGATGTTTACAAATAACTTATAGACAAGGTAAGACAAACAAAGTATCTGTTGAAGAGCTGTGGTATGCAAAACATTTGGTGGACTCTGCATTCCATCCAGATACTGGTGAGCGAATGAATTTCATGGGTCGTATGTCCTTCCAGGTACCTGGTGGAATGGCAATAACAGGGGCCATGTTGCAGTGGTACAGGTCAGTAAAATTCTTTTAGTCATGTAGGAGGCCATCACATTCAAATCTGCACCATCATTACCTCTCTATCCCCCCCTCCATCACACAAGAGAAGCCTCTGGAATGACAAACCTGCTTTTGCCATGCCCTATCCATATACTCAGAATAGGTTCTTGCCATACCCTCATCTTTACCTGCAAGTCCAAACTTCAATAGAACTTTTTGAGCAGAAACATTTTACATAAAAAAAAGAAAACTGTTTGAGGTCCTTTTACATTATTATTGAAATTTATGATTTTTGACAGGACTGTCCCTGCTGTTGTGTTCTGGCAGTGGATCAATCAATCATTCAATGCCTTAGTAAACTACACAAATAGGAATGCTAAATCAACAGTCACAGGAAAGTAAGTGGATGTGTTAATTGGTAAATAATGACATCCTATTTATCAAGCTCAGTATCAATACATGTATTATTCACTCTCCATGTTCTCTATACATTTCCTTTGGTCCTGGCAAGGAGAATTTCAAAGCCTTTTAAGGTGTTAATCATTTCCTTCACTCTTGTGATCTTGATTAAAAAAATTCAGCTGTATTATTGTAAGGGGAATTTTGATGCTGGTCACTCTAAAGGTTTAATTAAAAGGTTAAAAATTTCATTCTGAGGTTCTGTGGCTCATTGTTTTTCATTTGTTCCTTGTGGTGATTTAAATTTATTTGGATAGTGTACCTTTCAGATTAGTTTATTTGGATTTGTTTCTCACAGTCTGAGATAATTAAATGTATAGCTGTTTGCAGAAAGGCTGTCAGAAAAAAAGTGCATAAGACAAATTGTGAAAGGTAATCTGGGTTTCCAGTAATCAATGAATATTAATATGTGGAACAAGTAAATATGGACAAAGGGATTAATGAATATAATATATAACAGGGGATATATAACTACATGCACGTGAATAGGAGAGGAACAAAACAATGGAATAGTATGCTGTAAACATTTTTTCTTTAGGTCACTTCAAATTCGTTCATGTTGAGTTTACATTGTTTTTGTCATTGTTAGGGTCAGTTCATTCTTCTTTTTGTTTTCATCAAGTTTAGAATAATTTGAAAGTCAGTCTTGTGAACGCAATAAATTTATCAAAAACTGCTGTGTCCAGGCCTCTTCCTTATGGTGATGTTTCCTCAAATTTTCCCAAAACCCTGAGGTCATGCAAGGAAACAAGACCTGAAAACTACCCACAGTACTTTTTGGGGTTGTCCCATGCACTTTTGTTTTTCTGACAACCTTTTTGCAAACGGCTGTAAAGACAATATACAAACTCTACCAGTAGTTTGATGGGTTTTTATTCATCAATTTGAATTAATAAACTTGTCCACTAGTCCTTTAAAAAGCTTTTCTGCTTTTAAAGACAGATTGGTATTGCCTATGTATCAGCAACATCAAGTGCTGTGGCTGTATCTGTAGGACTCAATTCTCTTGTAAAGGTAAGGGAAATGAAATGCAACATTTAACTTAATAGTCAATATTCTAGTGAGAAATTATAATGATACCGCTTTGACCACTGATTGATTGAAACCAATTTATTGATTGACTGGATATGTTTTAGAAACAGTCCAGGTATTTTCTTTAGCCTTCTAGTTCACTAAGAAAAGAAAACTGGACTATCATAATTATTCATTTCCATAATGTTTGTTGTGTAGCCTATCACATGAGTTACAAATCAGATCTATAAATCATACTGGATACTGTCTATTTACTGTACTTGTTTCAAATACCATTTTGTCTCCTGTGGTAGATAATTGACCTGCTTACCACTTACAAATCACCATAATTGCTATTTTCATTAAACTCATACAGTTACTGCTTATTATTTATTGGTCACCAAAGAGACTAAATGTAAATATTTAGATGATATTTTCAGTCATTGCTGACTAATACATACTGGTTGTTATCCAGTCAGCCCCTCCTCTCCTTGCCCGATGGGTTCCCTTCACAGCAGTTGCTGCTGCCAATTGTGTAAACATTCCTCTAACAAGGCAAAGGTAAGCAACAACCAAGTCATGTAAGGAAGTCTTTAAAACAGTTAATAGCTAATATATACCATGGTAAAAAGTTATCTTGAGGATGGTGCCAGCCTGTCAAATATGAAACTCAAATGCTCAAATTCTCCAGGGTAGGTTTGTGGCTGTGCTGTAGAAACATCTGGTCCACTCTTCGTACAACTTGCAGTTGCAGGTTTTTCATTAATAAGGGACATTCCATATTTTCAGTGTAGTTCAATTAGAAAAAAACAATAGTGTTATTTTGATTGATAGATTGATAAGTAATTGTATTACACAATGTAAGTGTGCCAGAATGTCCAAATTTTCTGCTCCATCATATCTCAATTTTATTTGCAGAGAAATTTTAGATGGTATTTTAGTATTTGATGAAAACAACAACCCAATAGGAAAGTCAAAGAAGGCTGCCGTGAAAGGAATAACACAAGTTGTCATCTCCAGAATTACAATGGCTGCACCTGGAATGAGTGAGTTTCATTTGTGTTATTTTCAGTCAATGTGACAAACATTGATTTATGATTTTATTCAGGAGAATCTCTATGTCAGTTAAAGGGTAAGCCCATATATACCCTTCAACCATGAGCTTGTAAGTTTTCTCAGAGTCTCATATATGCTGGAATGAAATGATGAGAAATTTCTCATTGAGCCTAATTTCCTCAAAAAAGCCCTATAAAGCCTGGAAATTTGTTGAAAGTTTCTGGATAAATAGAACAATACTGTATACCTTTGTTCTTGATGTGTGGCATAAATTTCTGCACAGAAAATATTTTTTTTGAGATATTCTGCCTTTATGAGATATTCTGATCAATGTAATGCTCAACAAGCTATTACAAATAAATGCACTTCTGAACCATCTTAACCAGAAACTAATTTTAAATATCAAGTAATATTACTCACCACTTGTTTTTTCTGTTTTGTTTCTTTTTTTACATGTATATTTTAATTATTAAGTTATTATACCAGTGCTGATGGAAAAAATTGAAAAATACCACTTTATGCAGGTTTGTGAATTAATTTTTTAACTCCATTGAAATTATCAATGTCTCCAATGATTATAAGATTGCTATTTAATACCTGGTTGCTAAGGAACCTTAACTTAATCTGGTGCTGAATAAACTCTGACAATTCATCAAGGATACAATTTGAGGGCAGGAGATTGATAATTTACAAAGGCTCCTCATAATTCAAAAATGTTGTGCCAGAGTAATTTTAAATGCAGGCACTGAAAGATCAGTCGGCCTTTTTAAGAGATTAGGTTGGATTCCCATTAGTGACATAATAGAGCAAAGGAAATCGTGTATTATGCATAACATTATCCATGAGAAATGTCTTGATTAATTTAATCATTATATTTGCTATGTTAAAAAGAGACATCCTTACACAACTCAGGTGTCAACTGATATGGACTTATCCACACCTTTCTTTATCACTATGACCGGCAAATGTTCATTCCTTGCAAGTGGCACTAGATTATGGAACAACCTAGACAGTGCCACTAGGGGTCTCACTTCCCTTTGTAAATTTAAAAATCAACTATATAAGAAATATATAGATCGGAACTCCAGAGTTGACAATTTTACTATAAGCAGAAATTTTTAATTAATTTTTAATTTTTAACTGTATTTTTACTTCATATTTTTGCTATTTGAATTTGAAGTTTTAGTGGACCACAATGAGAACTACTGGTTCTACCTGTAATTGTGTTATCCAAATAAGTCATTATTATTATTATTATTATTATTATTATTATTATTATTATTATTATTATTATTATTATTATTAAAAGTAAAGGGAGGAAATCTTTCCCCCTTGCCCATCCTTTGTAACTCTCTCCCAGATTGCTGCTAATTTTCTCTCTTGACTCCACGGTCTAAGGTTTTAGTGTCTAGTATGAAATAGAGGTGGATAGAGAGTCTTGTATATCCATATTATCTTCTAGTTTGGTAATTATGTTTTATTGCAAGCTAATTTACAGTAGCGTTCCAGATTTCTAGGTTTTCTTTGTTTGTCTCCCCATTAGAACTTGCTCATTAGCCATGTTCTTTAGGCTAGGAGGTTCCTCTTTTTTTTTTGGCAATAGTATTCAATCATTGCTTCCTCTTACAGAATTGCCCCTTGTATGGGAATTTGGGATTTTTCTTAGAAGATAAAACTATCACCATCAAACCACAATGCCTTATCAACATTCCAATACTTTGCTCTTAAGAGACGTATACACCGGTTTGTTTGTTTGTTTTTTTTTTATGACTTGTACACCATTTGAAAGTAGAAAAGAATGATGACACTAACAGGGTATGAAGTTTCTTTTAAAGCTATCAGATCTGAAATCAGATTTAACACTAACCCCGGGTTATCTTAACCCAGTTATGAACAACAGGGCCCTGGCCTTTTGCCTGTTACTTAAAAAAAGTCTCACTTGATCCTCTTTCAATCTCTTGGTGACCTGCTTAGGCACTTAGAAGCTATATGAAAGACATTCAGAACTCAAATATTGACTATTTTTTGCTGTAATCAATGGAGAGCATGTGAGCATGTGCCTGTGAACTGCATATGTGGTTTGCATGTGTGGCTAGGTTACTGACTCAGAGTTGTTTTCAGAATATCAACATCCTAAGTTGAATTATAAGCACACTTGTAGACAATTTACAAATGGGTAACATGGTAAGAATTAAGGTAATTATTATTAATAATTATACTATTAATTTTCTTAACCCTTTCACTCCCAAGATCTAATTAGTAATTCTCCTTACTATCTGCCATACAATTCTCATGATGTTAGTTCAGAAAATTTGGTATTGGATCAACTAATAATCCCATAATTGATATTCTTCTCTATTCTCATCACCTGCCTGCTTGATATTGTATTGATATTGTAAGGAGAAATTCTGTCTTGGTCACTTGTGGGAGTGAAAGGGTTAAGGGGTGGAAATGAAAATTTAACATGTGGTTTCTGGAGCATTGTGTTCTGTTGACAGAGCCTGCTCCTACTTATCTGTTCATATGTGGTACTGATTAGAACTGCATGAAGATCTGATGAATTAAATTCCTAAGGTTTTTCAGAAATATTCTACTCTTCAAAGGGATGCGTGAAAAAATTTTGTTTGAAGTGCTGATAAAAATTTGAGTTTCATTTTAGCTTTCTGTTCTGAATTTTTCTTGTTTAACAGCGTATCAAGCCTATGCATGGTCCTATTCAGATGTTGCTGTGTGGTGTGAGGTGATCAATCTTTCTATAGATCATTTCAGATTGTTTCTAATCTGAAGTGATACTGTGATTTATTTTTTAACTCAGTAGTACACTTCAAAACTGTTTTCACTACTAAATTATTTTAGACAAAGCTTTCTTTTGGATGGGTCACAAAGAATTCTCTAATCAGTGCCCCATGGGCTTATCACAGCAATGATTTTACAAAGTAAATTAATGTTATGACAGCTGCAGAAGAGGAATACAGGAGATTCTGCAGTTTATTTTAAGTCTTGTTGGGTCACACCTCACCTTTCTAGGCTTTTATCGTCAATTAATCTTATCTCACCAAAAGCTCTCTCTGTCAATACTGAGAAAAAAACAGATTGCTTGTAGTCTCAATATTTACAAGTGTGAAAAGCCAATGGGCAAATCATGACATTGAAATAGCATAATTGAAGAATGGAACACATTGGAAAACATTGGCTCTTTTCATCAGAATGTAGTTAGAATCCATGCTAATTTCTTTTTCTAGGATTTTCATGTTTCACATGGAGTTATTGGGTTCTTACAGAAACTTGAATTCTTGAGAAAAGTTTGGAAGTTGAGTAAAAGTATCAAAAAAAGTATAAAAAAAAGAGATTTCAATAAGTCTTAAGAAGTAAAAAGAATCTGTTAGGTGTGTTTCTTAGCTGCTTAATCTCTGTACCACGGTCTTTAAAGTACCACCCTGGATTATTCAATGCAAACCTTTTCTTTAATTCACTTTAAATGGATTAATTAAATTCATGTTTCTACATTTTTCAGTTTGTGCTTCATGGTACCAGCTGCCTGTTCACTATTCCCACAGAGGTGGTAAGTATACAAACATGACATCATAGCCACATGTAATTGTTAGGTCCACATTAATGTTTAACATCGCACTGGAAATAGAGGTGTTAAGAAAGTCTAATTTGATGTACTGTAGAACTATTGTCAGTCAGGTATTAATGGTGTATGTGGAAAGCATGCCATTTTTATGGTATGTTTATGTGAGGTTTTCCTCTTTTGTCATATAGAATACTGGTGCACTTGTATTTTATGTGGTCTATTCTTGTAAATTATCTTTAATTTTCAAATTCTCTTTAATTCTTGTCTTAGTTCCATGCCAGTAGAAAAGCTAGAAGTGGAGTTGCAGGAGGTGATAAGGAAGCGTGAAGGACCAGCTATAAAAACAGTCTTCTTCAACAAGGGACTTTAATTTTTCAATGTTTTCCTAGAGCTGCCTGAAATAAGAAATGTTATTCCAATGCAATTATTAATAAATAAACACTAGTCCAACTTATAGTTCTTAGGGTCATTCAAATATCTTATTATTTCTGGCAAAATGACTGGCACTAACAATTTCTTTAAGTGGCAAATTACATTATGGTGGGGGCTGCTATTGTGTTGTCAAAGCTGTAACAAAATGATAGGGTCTGGTGGCAAAAGTGAGTGGTGGGTCAATGTAATATTATTGTATTTTTATATGAAGTAGATTTACCTATTAAACCCTTTACATCCTAACATCAGTATACACATTCTCCATTCAGTTCTCCATACATTTGATGAGGTACTAATAAGGAGAATTGGATTAAAAGTCAAGAGCTTCTTTAGTTGGTGATCCTTCCCTTTCTTCTCGTGACATTAATGTATGATTCAGGGGTTATAATGTAAGGAGAAATTAGATGCCAGTCACTATGAGGGGTCAAAGTTTTCAGTTTTTGGCAGAGACTTATGACAACAATTTCATTCATCCATATCAGCCCACTATTTAAAAATCTATGTATCTAAAATAGCTTCTTCTTTACTTACCATCAAACCATGCAACCTTCTAAGTTCTTTTCTTCAAATAATTTTGGCATGTTTCATGTATTATATGATTTTTGACCAACATGATGACTACAAATGGTGTTTCATTGTGTTGGAATAAACTGTAAGAAATGGATTTGTCCCATTTTCTTGTACTTGCTTGAGTGCTGAGAGAAGTGGTGTTGTAGTGCATAATTACCCAGTGGCCAAAAACACCTGATTTTTAAAGCCATATCCAGAGCTAAGGAAAGATGTGTCATCGGATAGTACTCTCCCAAACCCTCTCTTTGCTCTAATGTGGGATACTGTACCTTTGACAAAGGTGTCAAAATGATGAGAGGACATAGTACACTGGCATTTTATCAAGGAAGAGAAGAAATACTCAGTCCTCTCATACATCCAGTGGCTGGATGTTTGTCAGCAGTTATACGTTTCTTTACTATGTAAACTTTACATCCTACTTGGCTAGTTTTCTCTCGAAGTTTCCCTTTACAGTACTAGGATTGAAATGTATTTTCAGGCTAGAATAACATGATGGATATAGAATCAGACCTGATCTACTTGACACTCAAGTCTATTTAAAGAGATAACCCCAACCCCCACCTCTATCAACCCCCTTCTGAATAAACCAGGTGATAGCTGAAATTTGATTTTTAAAAACTTGGCACTTTCTAAGACTAAATAGTCTCCATGCTTATAAAGGACTGAATAACTTGCCTGTATTATCTATGTCTACTGAGTCAAAAATACCTACAAGAAACATCACACCATTTTGACAAAACACTCCATATTTATTGTGTAAGAGTCACATAAAGCCTAGTCAAGTGCCAATTTACGTGATTCTCTAGGGACAAGAAAGAGATTACCACTGAAAGTATTTCACCCAAGAATTAATAAGATGAAAGATCAAAAGCTGTTATCTAACAAGAAAGGACACTCTAACTAACAGAATTCAAGAAAGCACACTCCAACTAACAGAATTCAATCCAGAGAACCACCTAGTATGAGTAAAATGAACTGTGTTACATTGTAACTTAACTGTCTTGCAGGTTCATACAAAGTGTGATCCAAATCGAAATAACAGAATATTTTCCTTTCACAACTTATGGAGCATGATCCAAATGAAAATAATACATTCTCATAACTATAAAGGACTTTCAAGAGATTCTTTGATAGTTTACACCTGCATGACCAGTATTTGTTTAAATATAACTTAAGGCTAAATTTTTTCCAAAGGGTTATGCCCATTAATTAATATATAAAACCCTCAGAATATAGAAGAGATGAAATTAAAACACCCTCTAAAAACTTCTAGTGCATAATTGCTAAAATATGTTTCATCACCCAAATATATTACATGCTGATGCAGCAAGAAGCCTTGTTACAGCTGTAAAGTTGTGAATTTCTATCTTTTTCAGAAGGGTAAATTTCCAACCCAAAAAATAGATGAGGTGACAGAAATGACTTAAACAAAATAACTTACTATTCTGTTTTAAAAGTCATGACCAATAATAACATTATTTTAAAAAATTGTTAGCACTTGCAAAAGTTTAAACTGCTACTAAGTGCAAATTTGGAAGTTAACAATTTTATTACATAACTTTAGTCCTACAAGTAACAAATAAATTATAACCCATTTGCTAACTCACACACAAACCTGCAATGAAAGACACCCACAACAAATTAATGACGTGTATTTCAAAGTAATAATGGCATGTGAACCCATTCATGTCTACACATGATGTCACTACCAACAGTGCTTAACACTTCTCCAGTCTAATGCTGTCATTAGCTGACATATCTTATTGAAGCAGTCATTCACACAGTTTCTATGACTGAAACAGACCCCCACTAAGCCCTGAACTTGACACACAGTTACACATGCAGACAAATCTATTTTCAACTGACTTTTTCTGATCTATACCGCGCTAAGCACATTCCACTCTTACTAGCTAATCACAAGAAATTGATCAATACCAAGTAATCATAAAAATGAGTGATTGCATCATTAAAATCAGTAGAAGAATTTCTCATTGTTTAGTATTAGTTGGCAATGAGTGGCACAAGTATTATACTTACACCAGAAAAACATGCCTCTGTTAGCATTCTACAAGTTACTTGGTACCTAATCATGTAAAATCTACAAGCTCACACTCTTCATGAATCAAATGTTTGACCAATCCCAATCAAAGTTAAAAAATTCCCATGATATCGGTGGTTTGGAAATTACTATCAGTTAATGAAAAAAAAAAAATCTTGTGCATCTATTTGTAGTTGATGATCATCAGTTATCATTGATTACATTAAAATATTCAGTGCTTTGCTTCTATTGATTTTTCTGTTGATAGGAAATCATTACCTGGTATATATATATATTTAATGAAACTATTTCTAACATCCAAAGTTAAACATATAATTACAAAAATTAAAATTTAGATCAAGGACAACAATCATCAAATTATAGCCTCTCCCTAAATTTGATTACTTGAACATTTGATGAAGAGCACTAACTCCATTGGAAACAACAAAACTTTTCATGGAGCAAACTAACTCTCAAGGTAGATAGAATATCATATCAGAAAACCACTTTCACTTAAACTGATGTTGATAGATTGTCAATAACTATTACCCACACATATTGGCTACCTGACCCTTAAGTTGTTGCTATCACTAAGAAACAATGACACCAAAATTTCCAGCTGTCCACATTACAAAGTGTTGCATTTAAGTCAGCCAAATAATTATGGCTACAGCAAGGGCTAGAGAACAGAACAGATTCAAACCCACAGAGGTGGTGAGAATGCATCTGAGAAGCAAACTACAATGACTATAAATTTGAATTAAGTAATGCCACACTGTTGCAAGCTTAAGATCCCAACCATGTTACATTCTTGCAGAAATAATAGGATGCTTCATCATAAGGCATCTACTTGAACCATACGCCGTCCCACATAAACTCTGAAAAATAAAACATGCCGAAAAAATCAAGCAAAGTTTTTGCTTTATATTTGTTCATTTTTCCACAATTGTTTACTTATAGTGATTAAGATCATAAAGCCCCTGGTAGATAGTATTAAACTTCACTGTGAGGTGCGGAGAGTGGGGAGTGCATGAGCTTCATTAAGAGTAGAAACAGGGAGGGAGGGCATCTGGAGTTATCACTTGGGCATACTTTATGGAGGGCTTAAGGAGCCTTGCCCCCCAAGGTGGTCCAAAGGTGTGCTCTCCCTGGAAATTTGGAAATTCTTTAGTTATAGAAATGGAATTTCCTTAATTTTAAGAAAAACTAGGAAGCCTCATCTGCCAAAAAGTTACTATTATTTTACATACAAAAATCTCCAACATAATTGATATGATGTATTTTAATAGCAAAGGCAAAGTACGCAAATTCAAACATGCACTCTTGAAGGGCTCAGATCTTTTCTCAACAACTTTGTTCTAACCTTAATATCCTTAACATAACCTTACCCAATTCCAAATGCAATCAGATGAGATAATAAAACAGCAGGTACAACAACATAGAAATTAATGTTCATTAATTCTGCGCTGTGGAAAGAAAACATAACACTAGAAATATTTTATCTTAATTAATCAATTCATTATAAACAAATTTCATATTGATTTGTCATCCACTACCAAGCAGAGTCTGTCAAGAAATATACAATATTATTCAAAAGAACAACTTGGTTTAACAATGTACATACTTACTGCCTTAAAAAGTAATGTACAGTCTGTCACTATAGTAGAAAAATATTTGATCCCCCAATAAATTATAAGGGGGAATAGGAATAGCTAGGAATTTCGTCGAATTTCGTCGATAGGTGTTTGCATTACTTTTGCACAATACTGTAGTCTCTTCTGTTATTGCATGAGAAGCCACTGCATTTTTGTATTTTATCTAAATGAATAACCACACCCATTTTTCTAGGTCTATAGTTAAGTTAGCATGTATATATTAACTAACGCATGGTTAGAGGCCAAAAAAGCATTTTTTACTCTGTCTTCCTAGATTTTCCCCTCTTACAAAAAGCCAATTCTTGACTACCATAACAATTTTCTCTAAAAACAGCAGCTGATGACAGAGGTACTTAATGTGGCTCAGCCATATTTTCTGAATTAAAAGTCAAATGGTTTGTTACCTTCTCATGACTTTAGTGCCTCTGATACTCAATTTTGCCCTACGTGGCTTCGATTTACATCTGGGATGTTGCATCTTCCATTCCCTTATTTGATCAAACAAACCAACAGATTATGCAGGCATAACACAGACACAGGGACAGTCAGAAATGAATCCTACGTACCATGGAAACTCACCAATTTGGGTATCACTTATTCCTAAAGTTTTTTTATCATCAGCTTTGTATGTGATTGTTTAAAGAGTTCACAAGTGTTATAATAGAATTGGTCCATGCTTTTCGCAGTGCACATATTGAGGTATGACACACTGGAAGTTTGATGAGCACTCAAGAAGCAAGAATTGCACTTTCCCACTTATCAAGTAACTCTTGTGCTTCTCTCAAACCCTCAAAACTTCTTCCATTCATTTATGCCTCAACAAAGCACATTAAGTTTGAACTAATTCCTCAGTTTTTATCTTCCTGACTGTCAAAGTTTCCAAAGAACCAGTTACCACTCCTCATATGGATTGTGAATTCAATCTCTGATTATACTAACAGACACCTACTTCTGTGGTTGCACTTCAATTCTGCTTGACCACTCCCAAATCCAATCTGTGTTTTGCTCTTGTGGAAGGATTGGATCACCCTAAGATCAATTAACATGAATATGTTTTTTACTGGCTGTTAAACTGTTAGTATAACATCAGTTCAAGGATTTATATGTGATTCGTCCTTCAATAAAGATCGAGGCTTAGAAAAAAAGTGATCATCATAAAAACAGTAATATC
This sequence comes from Pocillopora damicornis, assembly GCF_964200805.1. Taxonomy (NCBI): domain Eukaryota; kingdom Metazoa; phylum Cnidaria; class Anthozoa; order Scleractinia; family Pocilloporidae; genus Pocillopora; species Pocillopora damicornis. Next base: position 24,609,782 of record NC_142671.1, read on the forward strand.
TAACACCTCTCTAGATAGCACAATCTTATTAGTCTATATGGGTTCAATTGCTTTATGGCCTCGTAATACAAAAAAGGTTTTTTGACGAAGCTTCTATTTCATTACAATGCGGAAAATCTGACGGTATTTGTCAAAAATGCCTTACATACTGTGTCAAAATTATATCTTATTTCGTCCAAAGTGATTTTTCTCCTGTAAATCCAAATAATGAGTGACATCGCGTTTAGAATTTTAAACACAGGTACATGTTTATGTGACACGAACGTGAGGAATGGTACAGACCTCTCATGTGAATCTTTATCGCGACTACATTGCTAAGGTCCAAAATAATCATAGCGATTGAAACCAAATTCACCCCCGTTTAGTAATACCACTTTAAACGTCTTAAATAAACTCAGTCAATCTTTCCCTAGAATAAAAAGTGGTTTTGTAACGATGATCGCAAGCTCAAAATCAATATGTGAATGAGCTGAAGATCAGTAATATCGTGCAAACATGCAGGAGACGACGACAATTCCACGTACCGTCCGTAGGTTCCCTTGAGGACATTGCTCCCTTGGTGAACCAGACGGGCTTTTTTCGCCACTAAAAAAGTTAAGTAAAAAAATAACAGTTATCATAACCTTGCCTAAGGCAAACATGCTTAAGGTTAACAACCTCTACGTCAAACGAACTATGTGCCGATGAGATGATGCCCATCTCTCTGTAAAAAGTAGAACATTCAGATCCTGCACCTTGAGCTTTGTTTCGACAATTGTTCCTGTACCGCTTCAGCAAGAAGATCTTCCATCGCCCCATCTTCCGAAATAACTGGAGAATGCTGAGCTCCATTGCCATTTCTAAACGAGCCATCGAGCTTTACCCAAGAGCCTTTAAAATATAGACAGTCAAGATTAGGAACGCCGACATATGATGTCGATGTTATGACGCAGTCCTAACTTGCGTTCGTTAAAACGCATTATACGTTGAGAATCCTTACCATTCAAAGACTCAGTGGAGCTATGACTGCCACCATTGACATTATTTGCCATAGTTTTTAACTCATAGAATAAACCTGTATATGCAACAACAAATACGACCGAAAAAGCCACAGGAATCTTCCCCAAGACGACCTTAAACTCTGCCTTTGTTTTGATGGCTAACCTGAAACTGTTCGGTCTATATTTACATTCTCTTTGATTAGCCAATGAAAAGGCCCATTTATTGTCACATGACTAAAGCCGGCGCAACAGCAATCGGAAGTAGATTTCCCTGGGTACGTCATGTATGGGAAATTATTATATGTGAAGTATAGGACATAATATACATGATATGTTCAGAGAAATGCGCGCGCCATGATTGGTCAGAACGAGTTCTGTATATTTCCATAAAGCACGCACCTTACGTCACATGAGCGCACTGTTGAGATATAATGCACGTAGCCTACGTCATCGGTACGAACGCGCTCAATTCACGATACATTTTATAAAAGAAATAAGAATACTTGTTCCTCGAGCATTGTTGAGTTATATAAGCACTTAGGAATTTTTGGGAACTCTTTGGTATCTTGAAAAGTTTGGTGAAATTCCGTTGTTAATCAGTATCCTTTTCTAATGAAGTTACTTAGAACTTAACGAAGAGTAGTAGAGATCGAAAATGATGACGGTTCATGTAGGAGGTGAGATGGCAATTTCACAGGATTTTCACGGGAGGGATGAGAGGATTTCGCGTTCCCATGTAATAGCACCCCCCACCCCTTCACCCCCTCTTCTCCATCAAGCGTCACGAAAGTTACTATGCATTGAAGTAGTGAATTCATCCATTAATGCTACATGCCATCTACAAGCATTTTATTTTCCTTAAAGTGTGAATATTTGCACCCCAATCGAAGTGCAGGCAGATTTGGATACCATTTTCGCCGTAAGTCTAAGCTAGTGAACGCTAAACTGTATGTTTACTTGTTGTCATGCAAGGACGAAGCACAAAGACGTGAACTCAGTCCACAAGAATGTGTTTAAACACTCTTAAGTAAAATTCTTTGATGGTGTGCGAAGAGACCGAAACGGTAACTCCAGATTCCCAGGGGAAAGCATTTCTGCAAACTGAAAATGAATAAAAGTCAATCGTGGAAGGATATTGCACCTGAAGGTGAGAAAGTGGCTGATCTAGGGCGAACAAGTTCGCAGCCACCGCATACACCACAAGCCACGACAAATGAGCACAGTTTTGCTGCGGTAAATTCATCTTCAAAGTCAAGCATGGATGAAATGCGACGAAGGATTGTTCAACTTAACAAGGAATTGGAACAAGAGAGAACCCTTGTAAAAAATCTGAGAAGAGACAAGGTATTGGAGGTCAGACAAGCACGAGACGAAGAACAGCGAAAAGCGATCGCCATGCAAACCGAATTAAGGTCGAAACTTCACAAAGAAAAGGTAAATGAGCTAACGGCTTTGAAAGAACAAGTTCGTAAAGAAAAAGAGAAGGAAATATTGCTGATAATAAGACAAAAGGATGAGATTTTAAGAACTGCTCAACAAGCTTGGGCAAAGGAGAAAGACGAACTTAAATCGAAGATTCGTAATGAACTTCGTGGCGAAACGCGGGAAGACAGCAAACGTGAATTTGAAAAGGAACGCTGTAGAATGGAGCAGGAAATTGCAGATCTCTATCGACAGAAACGTGACTTGGAAGAAACACTTAAGCTTGTTCAGGATGCTGATAAAAGAAAAATAGAAGATATTCGAAGAATACACCACGAACATGAAGCAGAACTAGATAAATTCAAGAGAAATTCATGGCAAGAGAGCAGACAGCAGGTAAGTTATTGCCAAAGTTCAATTTATATTTATAATTGCCTCCCTTTAAATTTATATTGTGAGATTTCCGGGCTTGAATTCTTTGTTTTGCTGAATGATGCCGACACTTAAGACATCAATGACCCCCATATTTTGGATTGTGAGTTCCGCTTGTAACTGTTTCGTTAACTAGACTAAAAGGATAATGTTCCGCTTGACATCGTTTGTTTACACGTGAAAATAATTCAAGCTTGTGTCCCGTTGCTGTTTTATCCAGCTTGGAGTTTATTTGAGGAAGTGATTTTTAATTGCTTGTATGATATATTGTGAGTATAAATTATTCAAATCCTGTTTTTAAAATAGACAAAGATAAGGTGTTTTAAATTTATTTGAATTTTGAGCTAATTCAAACACACCTGACAGGAATTAAGTAAAAACTATTAACTGAGTCGCTATCTTCATTTCTTCAAAGGTTAGAGATTTTTTTGATATTTTTTCCCAACAAATAATTTTCCATCATGTCATGAATTCAAATACATGAAACTGTGTTACACGCATTTTGAAGGAGAGCAGAGAAGTGTTCGATTTCAAAACAGATATCACTTTACATGTACATTTCATGGATGCTGTTATCCAGTTTTGTTTTGTTTTGATTTTCCTTTTAATTTTAGACATAGGGTAAAGTCTTTTGATTATTTCATAAATAGTAAGTAAGTATTGTGTTTTTGTATCAATGGTAAATATACCAAGAAAAAAACTAAACTTCAAGAAAGAAAATGGGAGTGTTCCATTTCTGAGCACTTTTGATATGGTTTTGTATGGGCATATCAAGGGTATAAATTCATGGTAAGTGTCATTGATTAGTCCAGGAGCTATGAATAACCGGTTGCATGAATGGGTAAATAGCCATATAATCTTAGCTTGCTATTCACACATTGCTTCCACTCAAAGAGCTCAAACATGAGTCATCATCATGCTAAAACAACATACATATAAATTTGTTATAGTGTAAGGTTAGCTGGAATGGACTGACACTGCACCCCAGATGAGACATTGACTCATCAGAACTTGGACAACCAAATATCCAAGAAGTAATCTGACATCAGATATTAACTATCTTGCAGATGGCAGAAATTCGTCAGTTGCTTAACATAATTGAACAACTTGAAAAGAAGCTTGGATTAGAAGCTGGGCATTCCATGAGACTTAGACTGGAAAAGGACAACTTAAATGACTTGTTAAAAAAATCCACAACATTTGATACTTGGGACAGAATGATGTCAAGTGGGAAAAGTGAGCAGGCAACCCCTCCAGGAACTCCTGTATGTATCTCTTGTTCCTTTACTTTTTCCTTTTTCCTTTTTATGTTTTTGAAGGCTATTTATTTATTGGCCCCAAACCCATTAACTAGTTTTTGTTCAAGAAATGATTAAATTTCTCTGAAAATGGATCTAACAGGTACAGCTGGAACATTTGACCCTTGTCTCTAGATTAACAACTTACACAGCATGCAGTTTTGTGTCATGAAATATAAGTGTTAACAATCAAAATTTTGTATGATAAAAAAATCTGGGCACAAGTTAGTTATTTACAACAAGCCTGTCCTTCAATATACTCAAGAATCATTAAGCAAGCTTCATCAAATTTCTATGTTTGTCAGTGAATTTTACATTTATCTTTGTCTTGAAAGTTTTAAAAGACAGACATGGTTCAGTTATTTTTACCTGACTTGGAATGCGTGACTCCTGTGCATTAATTTTACCAATGAGTGAAATTGAGGGAGGTTTTCCTGCAGTCTGGACAGTGTCATTGATTAAATTCATATATAAATAAAACATGAACTTTAGAGAATTGTTTGTTCAAGAAAGGAAACCACAAAATTTCATCATTAATTCATTTTAATATATGCAAACAAAAAGCATTTGCTTGGAGTTATCTGGAGTGACTGTAAATGTTATCTGACGATATTTATAATCGTGGTAACAGAAGTCTTAAAAAATGGTACAGAATATCCTAGATTTTTTTAATTAGAACACTCTGTTGTTTGTCAAAAAAATATCAAATGTGTATAGCTGAAGTCTTTCTATTGACTCACAAATTGAAATGTTAATGTTAACTTGCATGCTCACCCTACACCACTTATAACTTTATCCTTAGGATTCTAAAGGCAGCAGTCAAGAATTTAGAATGCTGCAAAGAAAGAATGTGGAACTTAGTTCTTTGGTTCGCAAATTGGATGAAAAAAATCAACAACTGGCTACTAGAAATGCTGAATTGGTAAGTTTTAAACACCAGTCAAATTATGACTTGTCATGTGTGAACAACCTGCTTCTAGATCTGTCAACATCTATTCTTTCTAGATTCTGAACTTTTCCTCCATAGAAAAATGGTTCACTATGCTAATTAAATAGTATATAGTAAATCTGAAGAAATTATTGTAAGTTAGTGGGTACACATACATTTGTTAGCTTCTTCATGTTATGAAAACATTAACAAAACAGTGCAAGAATTATAATAAGGTTTGATAAAGAGTAAGACATAAATTGACTTTCTGTAGTTACAAGATTGACTCACATCAATGTTATAAAATATTGTTATCCCAAGGAAATTTCTTACTATAGAATATAATTTATTTGGTTACATTCTATTTATTTTTGCAATAGAGGTATTAGGATTCATGTTACAAATACATGTAATTCTTGGGATTATGATTTTTTTAGGAATGTATCAAAGGAAATAATAACATTACTGTGTAATAAGATGCTCTGACATGAAGAGATCAGCCAATTATGGTTGAAATCCAAACCATTTTTGAGTTAATTTTTGAGATCTTCTTGAATTCACATAGTGTGCCACAAGAGAGGCTAGATATGATTGACTTTGTCTAAATTTGCAAATGATGTGTGGTGTCCTTCTTGGAAACAAATCAAGATCTATAGCTAACAATATGCTTGATGCCAAATACTATCAAATAATATTTGATATTAAAAGGATTAAATGTTATGCCAAACTTAATTTTCAGAATAGGGTTCCTGATAGAACAGAGTAAAAACTATCCAGAAATTTTCCTTCCGTTCTTTTAGTGTAGTATTTAATTGACTATGACTTAACAAAATGAAGGGCTTGTCCAAGGTGGTGCTCTCACTGTATTTTCCAAAGGAGCCATTAGCATTCAGCTGGTATTTATCTGGCAACTACAAATATAAAACCACTGAACCAAACTACTAAAGCCAAATTATCTTTTTATACCCTCCTCCTCCTCCTCCTCCTCCTCCTCCTCCTCCTCCTCCTCCTCCTCCTCCTCCTCCTCCTCCTCCCCCCCCCCCCCCCCCAATCAACCGATGCAGTACCACAGTTTCTTTGTATCCTTACAACTTCTATTACAATTAACATGATCACCTAGAACTCACTGATCCAAATGCTGGAAGCAAGCATTTAATCATTAATTGCTTAATTGTGTGAGATAACATGATCAGCTAATTTTGGTTTGATGACCTCAGTAACAGAACTGCTTGGCACAGTTAAGTTTCTCACACAAGATGTCAAGAATCTCTTGATATTAGTAAGATTTACAAACAGTTGTCAAAAGGTAATTAAATATTTTCTCAATGAAGGTACAGTAGTCTTCTAATCTTCTTATCACTGCTTAATATCTGTACGTTGTTAGCTGGCTGAGTTGGAGAAACTTGAAAAGGACAATCGAGAAAAAAACAGAAAGCTTGAAAGGAAGAATACAGATTTAGCACAAACAAACAAGAGGCTTGAAAGTCGGAACAAACTGTTACTTGATGAAGTTAACTCTTGGGTAAGTTGTTTATATCAAGAGTGAAATACAGTCTATGTTCCATTTGCTCAGTTGAAAGTTGAATCAATTAAGTTCAAATATATGTGACATAAATTCACTTTTACTTATCAAAATAATAGTCTATTAACTCCTCAGAACTGATTTTTAATTGTCCCTTCTAGCTGCTACACATTTCTTTGTAAATTAGTTGTTAGAATTTGGTGTTAGAACAAGTTAAAAATTTCTACCTGACAAGTTTGAGTATTCTCATTACCTGTCTATTGATAGTGTAAGGATATTTTAAGGAGAAGTTTCATGTTAGTCACTTGTGGGAGTTAAAAGAAAGCATACTTAGTGACAAGTTCAGTGGTAATTTAAGGAATCATTGACAGAATTAGTATCATTTATGCTGCATTGTTGTGGTGAGTAGAGAAGTATAACCAAGTTCTAATGGGTCACTATTTATAGTCTCGAAAGTTTGTATACTTTAGCAATATATTATTTTTTATGACGCTTTAATTGTGTCATTTGACTTGAAAACCTGATTCTTTCCTTATTCATTATCATGCCACAGAAAAAGACTTTAACCAAAAAGAAGGAGAATACTGTAAAACGAAGGGGACCTGCAAATAAAGAGGTAAATGAGGCTTTAATGTGCATGCATTACTTATACACACTGCAGTCACTGTGGTACTATGTTTCCAGTATATAAATAACTTTTAGTCTGAGATATACATGTAGACATTTTAACCATGTGAAAGTTAAACATTATGCATTTATAAAATTGGTAATGGAAACTGGCATCTACATTAGACAACTGTGCATAATACTATGGCAAAAATGAAAATGTTAAAACATCATTTGCATGTTCTCAGAGATGTGGGATGAGTGTGGCAAAGGGCTCATACGTAACACATGATTAAGGCCAAGATTATTACTTGATGTGTGAATTTTGCCTGACCCATGAATATTTTTTTTCATTTACATTTCCCTGAAACCTTGTATGAAAGTAGCAAGATTTGAAGTTTTTCCTTTTATAAGCAGGATGCTTGAAGTTTGGGAACTTTTAACGCATTTAAAGCAAATTCAGTTTTTGCATTGTGTAGTGCTAACAGAGTTGACAGTATTACCCACTTGTAATTACATGTACCAATGACTCGACAAGAGCAAGAAGCTGACAAAGCAGCAAAATGAGTGCGCATGCTAGTAACACATGATAAGTGATATGTATGCAGAGGAATGGGAACAGCAACATAGTGTTACTGTAACACTATAAGGCAAATGGCAGCATGTTTAAAAATTCCCTTGATTGTTTGTTTTCATTTTGCGGGGAGAAGCTTAAACCTAAACAGATAAGGTTGCCGTTTTCAAGAGAGTTTCCGAGGAACCTCCTCCATCACATATCTCACTCATCAAAAAAAGATCTTGCAGTGACAGGTGCAAATTTAGCAACTTAAGTAGAACATCCATAACATGGCTATAAAGTTTGCGGCACCTGTTATCCCTTTAGCGCTTCTTGACGTCTTGCCTCTTTATTGGGCAAAACCCCTAGAGAAAAAAATTTCTTTTCTTGGCAGAAAAACCAGCATCAGTTTGTTTGCAGAGGAAGAATAGTAGCCCCGAACAATCAAATGGCTCAAATAGCAGAGCATGCAGCGTACTCATTTTGCTGCTGTGTGTAAGCAGCCCATATGCATCTTGCATAACAAACAGTTTCATTCAGGAAAAATAAGATCTAACTTGAGTTTACTTTTTAATGGATGAAAACAACTTGTGCAGATAGAGGTACATTTGATTCAATGATTACAATTGGTATTTCCATCAAAAGGATGAGCTTGGTGAGTTAAAGGCCCAAGTAAGAGAGCAGACAAGAACTATTGCAGACCTGAAGCAAAGCATGATGGAAAAAGACCGAAGGATTGAGCTCCTAAGAGGCAGAAAGAAAAAAAGCAAGCAGCAACCAGTAAGTCTATCATAAGAAATCAAACAGGTTGTACACATTAAGCTGTTAGGTTTATGAAACTTCAGGTAAAATGGTGACCATTGCACTCAACAAGTCAATTCTTTTCAGGTTAGCCTCATGTCACAACCCACAGATCTTTTCCCAGTGGCTGATGACGATGCCTTATCAGTTCATTCTGACTTTAGTGAAGCTTCAGAAATGGTTAGTGCAGTGTTGTGCAGAGATAGTTTTTTTTTTCCTGAATTAAATGTCTCCCTGTACTTGTCATTTTCTGTAACTTGTTATCCATAATTATTTTTCTCGCATTTGTTTTTATTGTATTGTTGACAAATTTAATGAGGCAATGTAAATATTATTCCTACTGGGCAATAAGGTGTGAAATGATAATATAACATTGTGTGATTTACATAAAAATAACTGTTGGACAGAACTCAAACGTTTTAATGTATTGATAGCAGACCAAGGTAATGCATGTGTGCTATTATCATTTTGATAATTGTGTTTTTTACAACTTAATTCCTCAAGTATCTGTGTGCTGGTTCAGGGTTGAATACCTGTCAAGAAAACAATTTTCTAGCACAAGACAAAACATTCCTTTGTCTCTAAAACATATCTGCAAAGTCGAACCTAACCAATATATGTAATTATGTTATTACTTGTACTTGTAATAAGGTGCTCTGTAAAAATAATTTATTTTGAAAATATCATGCAAAAGAGAATCTTAAAATATTAGTTGAGTTATGGTTATTTTCCACATTCTGTGCCTATAACACCTACACACATGCTCACACATGTAAGACATAATTATCTACATTTGTTTCTTGTCAATCCATCCAATGAATTCAATGCAATTCCATTTGATTTTGTTGCAGCTGTTAAGACATTGTAAGTGAGTTTCACAGCACCAAAAAAAATTTATAGACGAGTAGCTCTCTTAATTTTGTTTTGATTGTAGATCATTTGAAATATTATGCAATTATACAATTTTTATCAATCCTAAAACCTTCATATGGATCAGAAAACTGCATCATATGGCTCAAATCATACCCATATTTAAGCTATGAACTTAAAGGGCTTTGTTTGGTATAAACCTTTCTCAGTTCAATACCATTATGCAACTTGTACTTTTTATTGAAGTAAGTGATCTTGAGGTGGCATTTTTTTCCTGAGTTCCTAGTTAACTGCTTTTAAATACAAAATAAAATGATTAATATTTTTCTCAATTGTTTTCAGTCATCTAGTGAAGATGTTGACAGCAAAAGAATAAAAAAGCTTGCAAAAGAGCTTTTAGCTTTAGAGCGAGCTTATGCCCTTCTCCAAGCTCAAGTAAGCAGTGCAGTGGATGTTGAAAGGGATGAGATGGTATGTTCATTTGGTTCAGGTATCACATTTTACACTTTTTTAAGTATGGCTCCTCATTATAATAGAACAATTAATGTTTCAAAGTCTCTTATTTTTTTGAGAACTTCCCTTTTTTTGCATGATTGTAAAACTTATAAGCTATACTTGGCTTTGAAGCCCTTCTGCAATACGCCATAATCTTAGTAGTGAAGTAAATTTAAAACTCTGTGGCTGTAATTATCATAACCAGACAGATCCCAAAGATATGTTTAACATTATCAATATTTAAGATTTCAAGTATCTCCTACCAAAACAGTGTTCGTTTTTTATACAGGCAAAACAGCAGCTCCAGTCAGACTTGCTTGAAAGTCAAACAAGAATTCATGAACTTGAGAGAATGATAGACAGTGGACAGGTGAAGTACCATGCTTTCTGATTGTGATAGGTGTATAATGGAGTGCTGTTGCTCGACCTTAAACTCAGTTTTGTGTGAAGACACTAGTGACATGTCCGTTGGAGATCAGGGCCAGGTTGTTTTAAGCTGAAGATAACCCAGTGTTCGTGTGAAATTTGATTTCCGATCTGAGAGTTTTAAAAAAATTTTTTAGTTCAATTTTTTTGTCAACAATTTGATTTTTGGATGCTCTAAAAAGAATAGAGAAAATTACCCGGAAAAAGACTCTTGAATAGAGAAATAAAGTAACCTGGATTAAAATTTGACCCTGGCTTAGCGCTAATCGACCTTCGAACAACTGGGCCCACGTTGTTGCTGCATAACAACTTTTTTAACAGGTAGCAGATTACGTTGTATGACAATAGTAATGATAGTTATCATTTTTAATGTAACAGCAAGGCTTTATATAATCAAGGGTAGTAGTTACATAGATTTTGTCACATTCACCTACACTAGAATTTGTTTATAGGGTTCTGGATTACAAGAAATATCCAATCTTCAAGAAGATAACAAGGCTTTGTATCAAAAGGTATCGTTAGTCAACTTTACATTAGTATTTTTGTGGTACCTGGATTTATTTTGCTGTTGTTGATATAAATGTTCTTGACTAGCCGACATCACGCGACATGTACGATCTTTCGACAAATTAAACAATATTTCTATTGAACACATTCCTGACTTAGTTCTTTTGTCCTATGTTATAGCTGGTGGCAGCAGAACAAGCCCGAGATAAGGCACAAAGTGAGCTGGATAAATACTCCGAGGTAATTAAAAGGACGTTAATTACAGCCTCAATTCAGCTCTCGTGTTTGTCTTTAATCTCAGTGTTATTGCATATATATTGTTTTGTTATTTCCAAGACTTAGAATGTGCTAAATACTTTGTGTATATCCAGGACATGCGAGAGTTACAGGATCAAAGAGATCTGCTGGAATTCGAACTGGAAGAAATGTCGCAGTTATCTGTAAGATTTTAAATATGTATATTACTAAACTAAGAAGTGCTTCTTAAATGAAACGAGAGTCAGAGAGACCTAAGCTTTGTGCTAGAATTTGCTTGCTAATGGCGATGCTGAATATTTTTTCTTCTCGGGGTGTCATCCTGGTTTTCTGATCATTTCTTAAGTTTAAGAAAACTTGAAAGATAGGAAGCAAATATAAGAAATGCACTCTGTTACAAAAAACTTGCCTTGGTGTTGTTTTTACAATGTTTCGGTGGCGATTGGCTAAAATTACAGAAAGAAAGAAGAGTTTTGTGGTATGATAAGTGGAGGTTTTTGGGACGAAACGTCTGTAAAAATGACTGTGCAGGAAGAGAGACTTTAGGTATGATTTACCACTCTAACAACTTTTTAGACTGCAGGGTCAGAGGACTGGGATTCAAGAAAATCCAGAAATGGCCTTGAGTCATTTTCATCGCCAAGAATGCTGGTCAGTCACTTTGGACATCTTCATGTTCATCTAACAGCGTAGTGTTCCCATACTCAGTTACAAAATTTGCATTCGGCTATAAATTTAGAGAGTTTGTTATTGTTTTCTGTCACTTACTGATATGATTTTCCTTGACGTAGAGTAATGATGCTGCTGTTCTTACGTTGGAGGACATTAAAGCCCTTCTTGAGGAACTGGGATCGGAAAAGGTATATTCGAGCCAAAGAATTACGGTTAGATCGCAGAACGGCTAGATCGCTCCATCAAATAAGTGACTTCGCTCCCAACATAACTTACTTCGCTCCATGTAGAAAACTAAGGTAAAGGTAGCAAAACTAAGGTATCTAAATTGATAGTCCATTAAATGACGTGCATATCTTACCTAACAATCGATTAATATCGCTCGCGCGCGCTTGAAATAAGTCCGAGCTACGCAGAGAGAACAATTAAAGCTTCATGTAAGGGACTCACGAAGTGTAATCTACTTTATTAATTAATGATGGCGGATATCAGTTTCCTGACATCAAACAACAAAAAAGGCCACACTGGACAGCATTGGTATTTGAATGATCTTTTTCAATACACTTCAGACTATAACATCATAATTTATTCCATGGTCATTTATTCCATCATTGATATACAAACATACATCGGTAGCTCGGTGGCTAATCTGAAGGACAGAGCGAGGACGATGTACTCGAATTATCACATGCCACATCATCACCTATAAACTTTTAAGATCATTGGTAAGAAATACCTCACATTTCAACATGGAGCGAAGTAACTTATGTTGGAAGCGAAGTGACTTATTTGATGGAGCGATCTAGCTTTCGAGTGGAGCGATCTAACTTTTGGTTAGAGCCATCTAACTGGGAGCGATCTAACCGGATACCGAGCCAAACGTGAGCTGGTATCCATTGTGAATATCGCAACTGCTCGAGACGTACATTAGAAGGCAATCAACTATGTATATTTGTTGGCTTTCGTTGCTTAATTTTGCGACACCTTCTTGTAAATAATTGCATCGCAACTTTTCAAACCATACCAAAATTACAACTTTTTGGCCGCATACTAAGTGTAAAAGCTATAGAGAAATTTATCGTGACACTTCGAACAGGTTTCATCCAAAAAATTGCACTTAAAGTAACTTCAATGTGCCAATAGATATTTATTTGTTGGTATGGCCTTCTTTTGCCTGGACTCGTTTATATTTTGGATCAGCACTTTTACTGACTACACGTGCAACTGTACTTGGCTGATGAATTGGATTATTTTTAGGAAGATGTTTTGTCCCCAGTACAAAAAAGTGCTCTTAAACAAGCCAGAATCATGCTGGAATCAATGGATGAGGTATGAATTTTCTCTCGCCCACTCTTTTCCTCTTCCACAAAGGTATCGACGAACTACAAGGCAATAGGAATAACTTGGAAAATTCACTCTTAGCTTTAAGGTGCTCATAGTCCTGAATATAAAGCTGCTATAATGCGTGTTTCATCCTCTATGAATTAGAAAATCCATCACATGGAGATTACTGAGATGGCATTGAGAGACAAAGTCCGGGACTTGGACTTGGGTGTAAGTTTATTATGTCTTTTTTTTCTCCATAAATAATAAGAGTTACAATTGTATCTTTTTTTCTGCGTCTTGGCAATACATTCGATTTGGTCCGGTTGTTTGGCTTCCTCGCCATTTTCAGTCCAGTTACGAATGTGCAGAATATGTTAACATAAGAAAATTTGAAACAATTTTGGTGCCTTTAAGTTTAGTGTTAGGCTTATGTCTGTGCATCGATTACGAAGCACGAAATTTTATGGTAACAAGAGTCCGCCATCACTTCCGGCAATTCTACTTTTCGATAAAACCTGGCTCCAGAAACTGCAAAACTCCATGAAAAATTTCCTTTTTGATTTTTGATTTACACAAAAAAAAAAAAACGAAAAATATGATGCCGTTTTTGCCGTTTTTCTCGCCTTTATGAAAACAAGTGCCTTTTTTCGGTTGAGGTGGAGTATTTTAAACATTCCTCTCTGGTGCTGCTGAAGTCAATTTTCTCAAGTTTCTTCCGCTCCTTGATCAGTAAGCTATCATTTTTGACAATTTTTGTGATATATTTAGTACAACAGTGAGTCCTTGAAGTCTGACCTTGATGAAACCAGAAGCCTTTCATTACTCACCTGTGATCGTGAGACACTTGCAGACTTGCAGTGGACTAAGCTGGATAACATTGAACTCTACCAAGAGCAACGAATGGAAGCAATGAAATATCTAAAGCACGCAAGAGTAGTAACAGAAGACACGTGTTGTATGACAGATTTGACTGGGGATGATTTAGTTAGTCTTGAAAACATAGGCAGGAATTACCCTCACGACTTTCCAGATAGAGGAGAGACAAGTGGAAAGAGTGATAAAGATTGCATGACGGATCTTGCATGGTGGGAGTTAGGAGAAATGGAAGAAACCTATGTTCGTTCATTCGCACATGGAAAATGTAAAGGTGAGGTAGAAACTGTAGATAATGAAACAGACATAAATTGCCAAGATCTTGAGGAATTAGAAAGTAAGAAACAAGAAACAACGGCAGGTAGATCGAGTCGGGAGGATAGTGACACAGTGGCGGAAATAAGTTGGGAAGAACTAGATCAACAGGAAAACGAAAAATCTAATTCTTCTTTACCAAGAGGGGTTAGCGAGAGCAACATGGACGTGGGAAGTCATGGACATGAAGTAGGAATTGTTACCGACCTCAGTTTGGCAGAACTTGCCCTCATGGAAATTAAATACTTAGAATGTATCGAAAACCTTCACGAGGTCAAATCAGGTGTAGTTACGGAGAAGGACGAGATGACTGGGTTTTCATCCGTTGAATGGGTGGAAACTTTACCTGAAATTGTGCTGGACACATTTCCAGAAGATCTCGCTTGCACAAAAGATCAGTGCGAGATGACAGAGTTGAAATGCGATGACATAGCAAAGTTGAGTAACAAGTGTATTGACTACAAACATAGTCTTGAAGAACTGGAAAAGAGGATTGCTCTTTTTGACGTTGAGAAAAAAGAGGAGAGTTGTTCTACAGAGTTCACGTGGAGTGATATTGATAGCTTACAAGAAAAATGTTACAGTTATAAGTGTATTATCAGTGAACTTGAAGACAAAATCTCCCTTTTTGAAGTCGAAAAGAAAGATAAAAGTAGTTCCACAGAGCTTTCTTTGCAAGATCTCGTAAACGCCAGATTCAGTGTCGATACAAAAGAAGTTGAAACTATAACAGATGAAAAAGATTTTTTGGACAACGAAGATTTACCAGAGATCGTATTCGAGACCTATCCAGAGGCGGAGACTAAAGGTGAGTGTGATACAACTCACGGAGTGTGGGAAGAAGTTGTGGACCTTAAGAACACTTACAGAGATTACAGGGAGAACTTGGAAGATATGAAAAACAAACTTGCTCAGTTTCAAGTGGAGAAAGATGACAAAGAGAGCATAACTGATATAGCCATGCAAGATCTTGCTGATCTGGAAAGTTTGTACAAGGAACATTTGCATGATGTGGATTCAGATTCAAATTCCATATTAAGTCATGCTGAAAAAGAGTCGCGGCAATGCATGACAGAACTGACGTTTGTCGAGCTTTCGGAGCTTGAGGATTTTTACATTGAGAATGCTGCTCGTCAGGAGGAAAGTCTACCGATGGTAGAAAAATGGGAGCAAGAGAGCATGACAGACATTACACATGACGTCCTTCAGTACCTTGAGGAAGTAGAAGAGCTTTACAGACAAAAGACGAGAGCTGGTGCAGACGAAGAGGTAAGAAAAGAAGAGAAATACACTGCGACAGATCTGACAGTTTCGATCCTCGACCATTTGTTAGAAGGGGCAAATGGTCTCCTGGAGTTCAGTACAGAGAAAATGGACAAGATGATCTCGACAGACGTAACCATTCCCGTCCTCGAGCCTCTACATCAAACTGAAAAACTTCACCAGAGGTATCCCAAAGTAGACAAATGTGTAGCTACAGAGCTAACTTCTGATGATGTAGAATATTGGGGGCAAGAAGAGAAATTACACAGAGAACGTTTAAATGGTAGGGAAGAAAACAAAACAATCGCTGACATGGGAATCGAGCAGAGATATGATGTGGAGATTAGTAGTTTGCGAGGAAAAAGCGAAGAACTTGAGAATGAAAAGAATTCAGTGGAAAGGTTAACTGTGGAGACAATGACATATCTTACCGTCTCGGATCTTAAGTGCTATGAAAACGTTGATGCGGTTAAGGATGTGTGCTTTGCTGAGAAGCACAGTGTTGAAACCATGACTGATTTCACTCTGTCGGACCTAAAATACTTGGAGGCTGTGAAAGGGCCAAGAAATGAATGTACTCCTGATAGAAATGCGGAACAACAGGCCAACAGATATGGAGCCAAAAGTGTCCACAGTTTGACTGCTTCGGATCCACAGCTATTGGAAGGTGTTGAAGCCTCTCATAAGGTATGCCTTGTTGATGGGGAGGACAAATTATATTTCAGAATTGGAGACAAAGAAAGTGTGAGAGTAATGACAGATTTTACTGCGTCCGATTTGAAATACTTAAAAGATGTTGAAGCCGCTCATGAGGCATGTCTTGTTCTTAAACAAGAAGAATTAGATGCCAGAATTGTGGACAAAGAAAGCGTGGAAGTAATGACAGACCTAACTGCATCTGATTTGAACTACTTGGAAAATGTTGAAGCCGCTCATGAGGCATGTCTTGTTCTTAAACAAGAAGAATTAGATGCCAGAATTGTGGACAAAGAAAGCGTGGAAGTAATGACAGACCTAACTGCATCTGATTTGAACTACTTGGAAAATGTTGAAGCAGCGCATGAGGAATGCCTTGCTGATAAGCACGAAGAATTAGACATCAGAACTGTGGACAAAGAAAGCGTTGAAGTAATGACAGACTTAACTGCATCTGATTTGAACTACTTGGAAGATGTTGAAGCAGCTCATGAGGAATGCCTTGCTGATAAGCACGAAGAATTAGACATCAAAACTGTGGACAAAGAAAGCGTTGAAATAATGACAGACTTGACTTCATCTGATTTGAACTACTTGGAAGATGTTGAAGCTGCTCATGAAGAATGCCTTGCTGATAAGCACGAAGAATTAGATGTCAGAATTGTGGACAAAGAAAGCGTGGAAGTAATGACAGACTTAACTGCATCTGATTTGAACTACTTGGAAGATATTAAAGCAGCTCAGGAGGAATACCTTGCTGATAAACACGAAGAATTAGACATCAGAATTGTGGACAAAGAAAGCGTTGAAGTAATGAGAGACTTGACTTCATCTGATTTGAACTACTCGGAAGATGTTGAAGCAGCTCATGAGGAATGCCTTGCTGATAAACAGGAAGATTTAGATATCAGAACTGTGGACAAGGAAAGCGTGGAAGTAATGACAGACTTAACTGCATCCGATTTGAACTACTTGGAAGATGTTAAAGCAGCTCAGGAGGAATCCCTTGCCGATAAACACGAAGAATTAGACATCAGAACTGTGGACAAAGAAAGCGTTGAAGTAATGACAGACTTGACTTCATCTGATTTGAACTACTTGGAAGATGTTGAAGCAGCTCATGAGGAATGCCTTGCTGATAAACAGGAAGATTTAGATATCAGATTTGTGGACAAGGAAAGCGTGGAAGTAATGGCAGACTTAACTGCGTCCGATTTGAACTACTTGGAAGATGTTAAAGCAGCTAATGAGGAATCCCTTGCTGATAAGCACGAAGAATTAGATTTCAGAATTGTGGACAAAGAAAGCGTTGAAGTAATGACAGACTTAACTGCATGTGATTTGAACTACTTGGAAGATGTTAAAGCAGCTCATGAGGAATACCTTGCTAATAAACACGAAGAATTACACGTCAGAATTGTAGACAAAGAAAGCGTTGAAGTAATGACAGACTTAACTGCATCCGATTTGAACTACTTGGAAGATGTTAAAGCAGCTCAGGAGGAATACCTTGCTGATAAACACGACGGGCTTGAAGCTGCCACAGTGAAGAAAGAAAACGCAAATATTATGACAGACTTATCGGTTTTGGATCTACAACGTCTGGAGGATGTTGACTCTGCACACATGCAATGCTTGTTTTACATAGACAGAAAAGAACATAGGAGTGACCCTCCGCATACGAAGTTTCAAGTTCGCGGAAAACTGGAATCAGCTCCCACTGAAAACGAGGAAAGTAAAGCACCGAAGTGGAGACGGCGTTCAAGGTCTACCTCAGTGTCTGTTCATATGCAGAATAAGCACACCATGACCGAGTTGACAGCCAACATTCTCGAGTATTTTGAAGATATAGAAGTTCTTTACAAGAAAACGTTGGTGGAATACGACGACTTTAGAAAGTTACATTCTGTGGAGAAGGTTGAGAAGGACTCTATGACAGTTATCACAACTGAAGATTTGAAATATTTGAAAGACGAAAGTAGTATACGTCAAGAAACGGAAGAGAAGGAGGTCATGACTGAACTAGCGATTGACGATTTGGATTATTTAATGGGTGTAGAAAGTTCTTACAATAATCACGAGCTTGATAGAAGATCTGAGGACATGAATAGCGAGAGGACTGCAGAGATCATGACAAGTGTGACATTGGCCTCCATAGAGTGTATGGAGGACGAGTATGAGAGACTACAGCGGGAGCAACCACAGGAAAAAGACCCCTCTTGGGTTAGAATTGAACAAGAGGACAGTTCATCTGAACTACAGTACCTGGAAGAAGTAGAACTTTCTTGCAAAGAGGATTCTTTTGGGGCTGCAGAACTCGCCAGTTCAGAAGATGCAGGGGTAATGACGGACCTCACAACTGCCGATTTGGAATACTTAGAGGAAGCGGAAAATCTTTTGAAAAGTATTAATGACAATGGTAGTGAACTATCAGGAATGCTTGCACCCAAGGAGGACAAAGAAGTCATGACAAAATTGACAAATTCTGATATTGACCACCTTCACACGTTGGGAGAGTTCCATATTGATGGTACAATGGCACTTTCAAGTGATGGTGAAGTCGAGAAAGATGATAAGGGTACAGAAACGGAACTCACAGCAGCAGATATCCGAGATCTCGAAGATCAAGCGGGCAGTGGGTCTGAAAAGAGAGCTACGCCTTCGTTTCATGAATTTGTTCATGACAATTTCCAAGCTGAAACACTCGTGAATTTGCAATCAGAGTTAGATTATCTACCTGTTTTGGACGAGCCTGAATTTATCATGGACGAGGACGAAGACGTAGATATCGAGGAGAATCAGTGTCGAGATGCTTGTGTCATGACCGAGCTAACATTTTCTGATTTGCAACAGTTTGGGATATATAACACCTGTGATGGTGTTGGTTTAATTCACTCACGTCGAGAACAGACTGATATTGGTGTACAATGTACCCTGGAGGATTTAAGATCGCTTTTGGAGGAGCTTAACAAGGAAGCAGAAGAGAAAGGGGCGGATGTTCCTTCGTGGTTTGTGACAGCCTTAAAGATGAGACAACCAGGAGGTTTGTGTTCTGTTTGTGTACCCATTCAAGTTCATGCATGCAGCTGATTCTACTGACTTTTCATGGAAGGAGCATGGCCCGGTAGCAGGGCAATACTGATCTGCCACAATCAAAGATCAGCATGTTTAAAGTGATCCAACTTATTACGTAAATACCTTACAAAAATGACATCATTTTCCCACGCATGAATTTACCTTGGTTTTAACGTGCATGTAAATAACTTCCCGGTATGGATGAACGTCGCACAAAATACAGTTAACATTCAAGGATACGTCATGGTATTGTTGGACGTCAAGTATTGTAAAGTAGACGTGAAATTGCAAAGTAAACGCCAGGCATTGTTTGATAAAGGATAATTTTGAAATAAGCGTTTGATGTTAACGGTCTGAAAAGTGAATATGAACTTAGTGTGTTAAGCTTAGAGGGGTGTAATTACCGTAATGGCCACTGATTTTACTTTCAAGTTTAAGAGTTTATTTATAAACGTTGCAGCGATTACGTATTAAAAGCCAGCGGTTACTGATAGTGCTTATGATACTAAGTTCCTTCTAAAACCTTGATTTTTGGATATATAACAAAAACTCATGAACATACACAGTAATAGATAACTGTACACACGCTGATCGCTGCTACAGAAATCGAGGTAGTTCAAACATAGAGCTAATCCATTGAATAAATATAGACATAACTTAACTTAACTAAATAAATAGTTACATGTGCTGTACATTTATAAAAATACCGTGACTCGCATCCTGGGGCCACGAGTGGTTTAAGCTTTTCTTAGTTAGAGGAAATCATTCATTTAAGCGATATTTCTGTCCTTGCTGCCTGTATGTGCTTTAAGTAACTTAATCAAAGCACTAAATGCACTTTCAGCGTTTTACTGTCTTAACTTTATTGCACAAGGTAGCTTTTGAAATTTAGGGGTATAAATTTCAAATATCGAAAGCCATAAACACGTTTGTTTAAACCTGTAATGAAAATATGAATACATAACGTATTCTGTCTGGAATGGAATTGTCAAGCTTTTGACAAGAATTTTTTAATCTTGCAAAGCAATCAATTTGTCTCGCTTATTCGCTTTCGAACATTATTTTCCGACAGGTTTCAATCCCATACATCTTGTAGTGGGACAAACTGATGAGATAGATGCACCTCCAGCAGTCGAACTTCCGAACTCAGGAGTGACCCCCAAGCATGTCCCAGAGAGGGCACAAATGTCTAACATCCCCATCGACATGGCACACGTCTCTGACGGTTTACATGAATGCTTTTCGTCCAACAGTGAAACAAATATACTGCATTCCGGTGCTTCTTTCAAAAACATTGGTGTTCAATGTGATCCTGTGGTTGTCGACGCCATGTTGTCAGAGTTTAGAGGAATTCATCCACGTGACGTGGACATGCCATTGTTCGTGTCTGCTATTAACATGGCCCGGCAAGATACAGGTAACCTCTCCATTTCCGAAAAAAAAACATAAGAAATGCAAATACATCGAATACCGTTCAAGTTATTCCTCAAAGTTACGCAATACTTTGGACCAAAAAATGATATGGAATGAAAGGCAAAGGAGGAATTATGAAGAAATAAAAAACCATCTTTGCACACGATTATATCAGATTAACGTGACAAAATCAAGCGCGTTAGAGTCAGAAGTCTCAGACATTTTGACTTACTATTTAACCCTTTAACACCTAGATCAAATTTGTAATTCTCCTTTCTGTCAACCATACAATTCTTATCGTGTCAGTTCAGAGAATTTAGTATTGAATCAACTAATTATCCCCAAATTGATATGTTTCTTAATTTTCATCACTTATCTGGTTGATATTGTATTGATATTGTAAGGAGGAATTCTGTCTTGGTCACCCATGGGAGTTAAAGGGTTAAGAATCTTTGATAACTTGACTTGTATTGAAAGTCAGGGCGATCTTATCAAAGGACATAATACGAGTCCCGTTCTAACGACACCTACTATTTCATATACCAGTTCTCAGTTTCACTTTTTTGCAAATGAGATGTCTTGTCTAAATTGCTTTTTCACTGTAAACCAATTTGTTATACGGAGTTCTCCAATTTTTCTTAGGCTTTAATCCAGTGGAAGTAGTTATGAAGAATCGCAGTGATTCCAATCCTGTACAAGATGAAGTGGCTACCGGACCTAATAACAGTTTCGCGGTAGAATTCTCCCGACTGCCACCTCCTCCTGAAAAGGCCACTTTCACCATCAGCTCACCGCCACCAGTCCAGTTTGCAGAAGACGAGCAGTCAGAATTTCCCGAAGGTATACAGTGTGTAAATCGCAGACCTTTCCTCTTTAATAACTTTGCGTTAAACTCATAGTGCGTCTAGTGTTATAGCTACAGAGTGCTACGTCTTGATGGGTGAAAAAGCCTTCTTGCTTACAGTCTCCTTCGCAGCTGTTGTTTGATCTCCTCACGCAACGCGCTGTCTCCCCCACCGAACAACGGCTACAAAGGAGACTATTTTATTATCCTATTATTTGCAGAAGGCTCTCCTCTGTCGGGATTTTACTTGGTATATGTCGTCAGTCAAGATGAGGTTTCAACAGGCTGTGTTTTGTGTATTTTACCTCATCAGTGTTTAGATAGAAATTCCCCAAAAACACCTGTACTCTCAAACGTGTGCAACTACAGGTTTGGCCTCGTTACCTTTTTGTCTCACCAATTTGGGTACAAACGTTGGCAAACGGATACGATATGAAAGCATCATGCAGCAACAATGTTGTTTGTACCTGGTGGTGAAACATGAATGTCATCCTTGAAATCCCAATGCGTATGGCTATTCAACTTTTTCGTTTGTTTCTTTGCTTTCCTTTTTTGTTGATTTTCGTGCTTGTAAACCAGACCTATGTGTTTTCCGGTTCTCTTCTACACTGCCTGAGCCGAGCGTATGCAATTTTCATAAAAACTGCAAGTGCAAAAGATGCACTGTTTTCGTGATCATGGGTGGAATCGCGTCGTAATTATAGGTCAGACTCAGCTCTTCTCGTTTGACCGTCTCTATCTTGCATGAGAGCAAACGTATAGAAATTGCTTATGTTTGAAGGCTTGGATATTTTAATAGCCTTAGTCCTACGGATAATTTTTTTTCTTGGGTGTGATTGT
Source organism: Pocillopora damicornis (assembly GCF_964200805.1). Taxonomy (NCBI): domain Eukaryota; kingdom Metazoa; phylum Cnidaria; class Anthozoa; order Scleractinia; family Pocilloporidae; genus Pocillopora; species Pocillopora damicornis. Next base: position 24,632,197 of record NC_142671.1, read on the forward strand.
TGCAATATTTTTCCACAGCGGATAACCCTTTGTTATCATCTCAAAATGGAAGTGACAGCGTTTTCAACCTAACAGACGAAGCAATTAATTCTACCCAGGATGGCGAAGGCAGAGACGTGTTGACGGACATGCCTCCTGACAGTAGTGCTGTGAACCGGTTTGACAAGTTTTTGAAGGAAAGAAAGGATTCAGAGTTACTGAATCTTATGGCCATAAGGCAGGGAATAGATGACAGTGATTTAGAGGATACAGGAGACATCAAGGTTGGCTTTTTGATTATTGTTCCCACTGGTATCACATAGTATACAAATATTACTTGATAATCCTTGTTTTCACGGTCGTATTTGTTTGTGAATCAACAGTATCTTTCTTTCAGCGTAGGTTTAGCGATGATTTGTTTTCAGCTGTACGAACAACTGTGACGCTCCTATGATGGAGCAATTTTATTCTTGGTACAAACTTAACATGGAAATACTCGCACCGCAATTTGAAAAGTACGTCAGAAGTTTCTTACAAAATTTAACCATGTACCATTTCCCAAATATGCTCCCGTAAATTTACGCCGAAAAACCTGGATTGTGAGGGAAAATGGCGTTAAAGACCATAAAGTTATATATTTGAAGTTGTGAATCAAAGCAAAAAAATCTCATTCTACATACTAATTAGCTGGAATCTCTCGATTTTGCTTTACTCTGGTAATTGATGGTGGACAGTTTAAACAAGGAATAAGTGTTAAATATGTCAGATTTGTTTTCGAAAATGGGGTTCAATTATTGGCAAGTTGCTTTTTCATCAAAAATATTGGATTTGCTTGAGGACAAGAGGAACACTTTTATTTTTAATGAAATACTTTGGAGTAAATTTCTTCAACAGAGAACCCTTATAACCATTATAGCTGAATCATCACAAGTAAGCTCTCCGTCCCGATGGTTGGGTCAATCCTGATCTATGGAGTGTTGATTTGAAACAGTGGGAAATCCTTTATGACATGTTGGAATCCACTGCTTTTTTCTTGTTGCAATAGTTTGACATTTGTAGATGTGTTTAAATTTGCAGAGCTTAAAAGAACTAATAGAAGAAAACGAACTTCTCAGAAAACATCTGTTAATTTTGGAAAGCGGAAAGGTGAGTCAGTCAATCAAATAGTTATTCATTCGTTTATTCGCTCATTCCATTTGTTTGTTTGTTCGTTCGTTTATTTTTTCTGTTCATTCATTCAATTTTTTTGTACATTATCCATTCATTTATTCTTTCAGTCAGTCAGTGTTTTCGTTCTGTTGGTCGGTTCGTCAGTAAGTCAGTCAGCCCTGACAATTAATCTGTCACTTATTTGGTCCGTTTGTCATTCTGCAGTTTGATAGGTATTCAGAAAGTCAGTTAATTTGGTAGTCAGTCGGTTTATTGATCAATGTATAACCACTGTAACGAAATGTTTTCATACATGGACCTGAGATGCCTATTTAGGGAGGTAAATGAAGGCATCATTTAAAAACATTGCTCCAACAGGGTACTGAAGACCTCGAGGAAGAAAACAGGAATCTCTGGGAGAAACTGAAAGAGGTACAGGAATCAACTTTAGGTCACACTTTTACGCGTTCAGTTACTCTGCCAGTCATTAAATGGTCTATAGAATGTCTTGATTATTTCTCTACTGAAAATATTAGGTTTGCCACTCAACGACATACATGAATAACACGAGTATGAGAAAAACACATGCCTCTCAACCAACTACAGTACGGTTAATTAACGCCTTTAGACTAAGGCACTGTAAACTTTGAGCGTGGTATAGTTGGTTAAAAAGGAAACCAACTTTGTTGTTAGTTAATCTTATCCTTAACAGTTTACATTGCTTATCGTATCAAGGTCTGACAGATCTTGGGACTGTTCTTTGTTGTTTGGTTTGACTCTTATGGTAAAGAATTTATTATGTTGCAGAAGACAGAGGAACTTGAAAAAAAGAGCGCCCTTTTGAAGGAGAAAGTCCAGGTAAATACAGAGAAAGTAACGTTGAGGTTATTTCTTAAATCAACCAGTAGCTGTGCTCCGTCTTTCTTGAGAAAACCTTAATGTGACGACAACTTGCGCCTCCAGTTGGTAAAATACTTGGAGAAATAGACCTCGTCAGTCAAAGAAGCATTTTTAAACAATTTTTTTTAATTTCCAAGGCATTTCTTATTTTTCTCATCGTCTTCAATTGTCTTTATCTCAACAGTAGTGACATGATAATTATAATAAGAATGACAGTAATGATGATAAACATGTTGACGATAATGGTGGTGATGATTACGATGAAAGTAGTATTTTGATAAAGACAAAGATCTTAATGATAATATTAATTGTTGATTAAAGCGATAACAATCATCTGTATGTACTAAATCAGTGGATAGCCTCGTAAGCGAGCTCTGGTTGGCTTCTCAAATGTCGACTATTCTTTTCTTTTCACCCTTGAGCAACTCGCGCGGGATTTGCGCCCGAAAATTGTGCCCGAATATATTGTAATAGTTGTAGGAATAAATGAGTTAAGATCATCTTTTGTCTAATATTATCTCACTGGTTAATTACATACTAAAACAACTATTGACCTCAGTGTCGTTGGCTAGCACCTCTACTTCGGCGGTGACTATCATCGACATCACGATCTTAATAATAATAACGGCATTGATAGATATTTATAATTTATTACCTGCTTTTGTTTATTTTGTCGTAGTCCTTGGAAGATAGAGAAGAGGAAAATGCATTGATCAAAGAGAAAATGAAAATTCTTGAGGAATTAGCAGTGAGTATGCTTGGGGCAAGATGTCATGGTTACTTTCACATATGAAGCTAATTGATGCTGTCTCTTTCACCGTTAGGATGTGAAGGATGTAGAGAAGGAGAACGACAAACTCAGGGAACAAGTCAAAGCTCTTGAAGAAGCTTCCATGGTAACATTTTATTTCAAACTCTCATTATGAATATTTCTTGTTCACTTGGAGTCGATAACGTTAAGTGGTCCCTAGTTAATTTTAGAATTGCTTAGATTTCAGATGCAGAGATAAAGAACACCAAAGAAGAAAATGACGAGCTAAGGGAAAAGATAAAAACTCTTGAACAAACTATGGTAAGAAAAGAGCTTCAATTTTGGTCTTGTGTTAACACGTATGTCGTCAGGACACAATCCATTATTTAGGATTCCTGGAAAAGAGGCTTCCACTTAATTTTTCAAACTTTTCAGTTTTGAAGATCCACATGTAGACTATTATACACATAACATCGAGACTTTAGACGTAAGACACTAGACAATGAGAGAATTGATGTCGACCAATCTGTTGTTAGGGTCAGTTGTCTGAATCTTCGGCAAAAATAAGATGTAGTTATCCTGACCGTCAGTGGAATGTAGAAGTAAATATTTTAATCATAGAAATTTGCCCTTTGATATTTTTCCAGGATACTGAAGAGCTTCAAAGGGAGAATGATTACCTAAAGCAACAAGTAGAAATGCTATCAGCTGAACCCGAGGTGAAAGAGCGATCTTTCTATGCTTTCTTGGCTTGTAGATATAGTCGAGTGAGGAAATCGAGGCGATCTGGGGTGGAAAAAATAACTAGAGTTCTTCAATACTGAGTTTGTGAATGTAATGCAGCAGCCTGTCTGTTTCCACTTACTTACCTTCAATTTGTTTCAGAGAGTAAAAGAACTTGAGGGGGAGAACGAAACTCTCAACGAAAAAATCGAGGCTCTCAAGGCATCCGCAGTAAGTGATTTCTGATATTGCAGATTATCAAGGACTGGTTTCCCAACAGTTCGCGACCTATACGTCCGACGTGTCATGGCGACTTGACAGTCGCCTTGTGTGTCCATAAGAGTGGCAGTGAAGAAGTTGAATGTCCGTGTTACTCGCTTGCACTCTTTGAATTGACCATATTTCATGTTTTTAGGATGATGTGGTCTGTGAAAACACATTGTTAAAAGAGCAGATCGAGGACCTGGAACAAAATGATGTATGCAATTTTTTATTTTTAGTGTAATTGTTCACGTTATGGATAAGCAAGGTAGGAACCCTTTTTCAGTGGGGCAAAAAAATTGTTTTAATAACGAGTCATTCTATGAACTGGTTGGTTTGTCTGGGTACATAACGATTCGTAGATTTCTGCAAAGGCAGTAAGTGCACGATACTCTTAGATTGATTACTAATTATTTACACTACATACAAAAACATTATGAAGTTGAGAAGTAAAAAGAGCCGTTTTCTTTTCGACAAAAGTCTTATTGTTATCAACCTTTTCTGTTTCAGAAACTACACAAGCTAAAAGATGAAAACAAAATGCTCAAGGATAAATTACAGTTCTTGGAAGATGCTTCAGTCAGTATCATAGTTTGATGTCGGCTACAGTTCACACACTGAAAGAAAAAAAACAGTTTGAATAACAACAGAAAAATTAAAGTCCAAGTGATAAAGACTAACACAGTTTTCTTTGCTGCTTAATCTCTTCATCGCTGCAGCTGTGGCTCACGAACAGAAAAATAATTTCTACCTCCTGTCGCTTTTTGACTTTCGACTTTTGTTAATTTCTGAATATTGCATATGTTCGAAGTAAAGATGCTGCTTTGAAAGGGCAGTTCGAAGTAACGGAGGAAATTGGAAAGAGAGAGAAAAAGAAGAAAATTATTAAAATGAGGAGCTCTCAGAAAAAGTACAGATGTTGGAAGAGTCTTTGGTCATTGTAAATGAGTTTCCAGCTTCATAGAATTCCTTGAAGCGAATCGTCCCTGCGTCTCTCGAGCATAAATACAATAAATGCATTCTTATTTATTCTCAGACTTCAGAACGACTGGAAAACGAGCAACTCATGGACAAGATACAGGATCTGGAACATTCTACGGGGAGGGTAAGTACAGGTGGGGAACGCTTCACTAGTGAGGTGGGGTTATTAGAGAAGAAAACTGGTGCTTTCAGGAGAGTTTTGAAGGGATGGTGACTAGAATATGACACACAAAATTCTATTGTTATCCCAACTGTGGCCAGGAGCCAACTGATAATTAAGTTTATAACGATCTTCTTTTTGTGGTTTATGTCGACGTTGTTGCGATATCGCTAATTGAGAATGGAAAATTGTCACGGAGAGTTCGTATCCGCTGTGACAGGATTTAAGTAATTAAGTAAAGTGTCGTCAAGTTACAAAAGTGTCAAGTGTGCTACATTGACTGTGATATTGCTTTGATCTTTCAGGTTGTTGAAAGACTCGAAGAGGAAAATTCAGTGTTAAAAGAAAATATTAAAATTCTGGAAGACACGACTTCTGTGAGTCTCGGGAACTTTCTTATAGTTTTCTTTTGAGTATATCCTCAGATTTCCGAGTTCGTAACCAGATCGTCAAGTATGACTGCTTTACTGACTTAACTAATTCACCCCAACAGAATAATTCTTTTCAACCTTGATGTTGGTTTTGCGCACATTTCTTAGTTCATAGTTAGTTTTTCTCTCAGATATCGATGATTTTTTATTTCCTTTCCAAGAACATTAAAACACTTGAAGACGAAAACATATTGCTGAGAGAAAGGATTGAAAGCCTGTACAGTACAAAGGTGTGTTAGATTGAGTTGCAACCGATCTTAATGTCGGTCTCTTATCTCTATATATGTGGTTGCAGATCTTTTCTACCTCATGTCCCCCATCAACCCTTTTCAAAAGAGGAGACAATCCATTGAAGAGTTAAGCGAGAACTGAGTTCTTCTGAATATTTGTGTTGGTTACCGAATGTTTTTTATCAGATTCAAATGTGAAGTTACCTCTCTTCCAATTTTACTCAGAACAGGGGCCTGGAATGTAATTTTCATTTAGACCAAATTTTAATGGGACAGTATTCTGATGGGAGATATATAATTTGATTTTAAAAAAAAAACTTGTCAAGATACTTTTAATGGAAATTGACTTAAGACGAATGTCAGGGGTACAATATCAAAATATCTCGTACGAAATAACTTCTAGTAGATTCAGTAGAACTAATAAGCGTTATTGAAGTGAAGTTTGGGTAAAATAATGCAGAGGTTATTGCAAACCCTATCACTTTCAGCCGTTTACATTGGCCTTGCATGTTTCTTGTAAAACTCGGTCATCTGCAAAGAGGAATTCTGATATAAAATATAGCTGGTAGAAGCTTAAGAAAACTATACCCAGCCACCTTAAGAATAAGAAGAGGGGTTGGGGGGACAAAATCAATGAACAACACTTAGTTTTTGACATTTTCCTTTATCGTAAACGTCACAGATGAACTCTATCGTGGTTCTTTTTAATGTATTATCCTTTAAATAACGAATTTTAAAACAAGCGGTTTTGTTTTCATTTTGTAGGCTAAGGGCTTGTCTGAGGAGGAATTCGAGACTCTTCAGAAAAAGATAGAACAGCTGAAGGAAGCAGATAAGGTAAAATCACGCGATACTTTGATAATGAATTGTTTTCAATTAAAATTCGTGGTGCTTTTAGTTGAAGCTCTTCAATCACATAGCTTTGATATTTAGCGGTTAACATTTTGGTGAATGTTCATTTCTTCTTTTTACTGTAAGCCTGCTTATGTCATGTTAAGCTGCAAAGTATGTCGAAACCTTTAATTTTTTTCGCGAACATTTCGGCTTACGGTAGATATATGCTCTCTTGCATGGAAACAGCAGAATACTATTAGTCATTATGAGCCCGGCGCATCCACCTCACCTTTCTAGTGATTAAATCATGTTAAAGTTAACCCTTTAACTCCCAGGAATGACCAAGACAGAATTTCTCCTTACAATATCTGTACATTATCAAGCAGACAAGAGATGAGAAAAAACAAAAATGTAAACTAGGGGATTACTAGTTAATCCAATACCAAATTCTTCGAACTACCATTATAAGAATTGGAATGGCAGACTGTAAGGACAATTGCTGATGCGATGTCGGAAGTTAAAGGGTTAACATGTTCTTTGTAGATTGGATAAAATCTCTTTCAGCAAAGAAAGTGTGCAAACTCGTAGAGCCTCAGCAGTTGAAACAATGAAAGTAGAATGCAAGTTCTAACGAGACACAAGATCCAGACTAATTAAATCTGAGGCAGTGTTTAGTCTAACTCACCTTCATTTTTCTTCTCATAAAGCACAATTTGTTTGCATTTAATGATATCTAACAGTGACTGAATGTCGATTTTTAACTTTGTCATTTTACTTAGACAATTGCAGCACTGAACGAATCCAATACAGCATTGAAAGCAAGAATAGATATTTTGCAGTCGGAGAAGGTAGGGTCTGCAATCTGATTGTATTTCAAGTAAGACTAAATGAAGCACAAATAACAATATTACACACTTTTCCTGGTGTTACAGGGCCGAATCACAGAAACATTTAACCTTTGCAGTATTTGTAGAGTTTTAGAAAGAGATAGAGCTGGGATACTTTTGATGTGGAACAGAATCTGCATTTTTAAGACATCGCACATAGAAACCACCCTCACGTTCTTTTCACCAGCCAAAGAACAGATGTGTAATATGCTGGGGTAGAAACACTTTTAATCTTTCCATTCTGCAAAGCCTGTTCTTTTTTCTACTTTCTCTATTTTGTTTTGTAGAAAAACGACCGAGACGTTTCTTCAGATATGGATCCCTCTGAACAACTTGGAAAGGTGTGGTCCAGAGTAAATTTCTTTCAAACCAAGTTCTGAAGGGATGAATGCAAACTTGTGGCAGTCAAGTATTTTGCCCTTTCATTTGATCCCTTTTTGAGGACCTGTCCGCCATATTGAAGTTTCCATCCAACAACGATGCTTTCTAAACATTTTTGTAACTTACAAGTGTTGAGTGTAAACTTAGTACTTTTATTAGAAATTTTGTGCCAAAGATAAAGACATTATGTGCTAAAGATAAAAAAAAATAACCTCAGTACTTGAACTTAAATCGATGAAAATCAACTGTTTGTAAAACCAAGAAAAATAATTTTGTCTAGGTTCGACTGCTATTAGTGCAGGATTTTGGTTTGACTTCATCAGAGGTGGAAAGTGTTCTTGGGTCATGTGACCTTGAAAGTCACGTGTCGTCGGGAATGGCTACCCCGCGTGATGAATTGAACAATCTGGGTCATTATTTTGAACAGGTAATATGTTAGTAATGTTTGGCTGCTAGGTGCCATTGATAAAAAGAACATCAAAGTAAACTTTAATACATATAGGGGTTAACAAAAACTTTAAAAATTTATCTGAAGAATTCAGCTAGTGATCGCTGTCACTACAGAACTAGCAGTAAAGACAATATTTAAACTAAAGATACTAAAGAATAACTCAGACATCATTTTCTTGTAAAATTTCTAAATTTCAGTCATGCTCGCATTACTCTTATCTCACCAGTGTTGCTGCGCCCTCATTACACGCTCATGGTTATGGAAACGTCTGTTCTTTGATACTTATACTGAACACTAACGCTCCGCTGTGGCCATACCTATGTCGTCCTGTGAACCATCGTTTAGTCTTCACCCTCTTCTCAGCATTAAGTAATTTCGTTATTATGCAATGTGTAGGCCTTGCGAGACGATCATATAATGGCTATCAAAGAATTAAGAAATTATTCAGGAAGTGACCAAAATAAGACAACCGTAAAGTAATGCCGCTATACCTTGCTTTAAAAGGCTGACGGACCAGAGCAATCAGATGTTGGTGACACACCGTGCTCAGTGATCAAACCCATACAGCATATAACACGCATTCCAGGGGGAATTAATGAAGTCAACTCACCCATACCAGAGAACATAGCAAAAGTAAATCATAATTTGTTAACTGTCGATAGATAAAGATTCCTGTTCTGCTTAAAGAGATAAGTTATCCTAAACGTCATAAAATGTTGCATAATGTACGAAACTACAGTAATAAAGCCATATTACTCACCTGCAGTACAAAGACGATCCTTTAACATGAACTTTTGTATCCTGGAATAAGGTTAATCTTGCTCGAGAACTTGAACATAATTTGCCTTTAAACAAGGCATGTGTCATTTGATTTAAAATGTGACGAATTTCAATAACGTCTTTGCAATGCGTCTGCGTTAGTCGGTGCTATCCTGTGATTGTTCACTATTACGGGGCTTTTAACCTGACTTTGATGAAGTCAGGTTACTGAAGTATTAACATGATCAGGTCACTGAAGTATTGACAGGACCAGCTTCATCTGGTCTTTGATGGCCTGCTTTCTTTAGATATTGACCACATGCAGCAAAACTGTAGGCATTTAATGCACCTAAAGAGTAACAATTTTGTAATAGTCTTCGTTCATGACACTTTTCAGGAGCTTGAAAATTTGAAACAAGAAAACAGAAGACTTTGCGAAGAACTTAAAGAACTAAGGAGAACAGTTCAGGTAGGAGTTTTGAATGTTCTAATATTCCCCCATTCCCCCCCCCCCCCTCCCAATGTAATACAGGTAATTATGAAATGCCAACATTTCCCCTGCCGTTGCTTTTACGCACCCTCGCATCAACCATTGGCTGTAATGTGAGTGTTTGGGCCTGTAGACCGAAGATCTGCTCTACCTGTAGCGTCTAAAAAAAACGTTTGCGCTCCAGTTTCTCAGTTTCTCTGCGCGTTAAGCACTCCTATGTATGTGCTCAGTTCACAAGTCAGGATAATAATTCCCTATGATAACTGCTATCAATATTTTTATGAGCTACTAGTTTTTTTGTTATTACATTGTTGTAAATACTTCGAGAGAAAAAAAGGCTTTTTGTGACGACGGTTCTTCCGTGAGCTTTTGTGAAATTCTCTGAGTTAGTGGAAACTAGCGAAAAAGTAGGCGTGCGTGAAATGGTGTTGCTCACCCGATCACAAGCCTTAGCGAAAGACTGGAACTGACCTGGAACGCTCTCGTCTTGCTGCTTTGGTTGCACCTGAAGTGTGTTTTATAAGCTGTCTCTGATTTAATAGTTAAAGATCGATCCCACAAACAGAGCATTTCAAGACCGCTGATAAATAGGCTTATTCACGTGCGGCAATGAAATGTCTCATAAATTTTCGTCTACATTCGTCGTCAAAGTCTAATAATAACTATCCCACGTAACGGACGGTTTTCTTGCACTTGGTGAATATGAGGGTAGCGGATCCCATTCTTCCAGCGGCTTCATCGCTTATTTTAGCCGCTCCGATTCCCAAAAATCTGACAAAACAGTCAGCCACACAGGATAGGTAATAACATCCATGTTTGTACATTTTCAGAAGTATTCCTTTCAATTCCCAAACTGTTTTTGTTCGATGATTACACCCGCAGTGGTATTATTCATTGTCCAGAACGACCTCCCATCAGTTGTGTACACATGTATTTCCTTCCGCTATAGCTGTTTTAAAACTTGGACAATAGTCTTCGTTATGATTAAAATTGTCTTTGTTTACTGATATTCATAACAGCGAATAAATTTGCCCTGCATAATTTAGTTCTGGATGATTATGCTAATGTTCGAGCCACAAACTAGCGTTGCAAGCGACCGAACATTTCATAAAATTTCACAGCGGAAACAACATAGTAGGTTTGGTATTCTTCCTTATTTAGTTTCTTTTCTTCTGTTCAGTTCTTGTTATTTTTTTACGACCCACTGATATTTCTTTAACTTGGTGATTTCATATAATTCAAAAGTCAAGGGATTGATCTGCAGCTAACAAAGGTCTTCAGCATGTTTACGTGCAACCTTAACATCAAAATGCAAAGTTTTCTCAGAAAGGTTTCCTACTTTGTAGTGGTATTCTGTTGGATGTTGCTTTCTTCCCTATCTTGTTCTGTTTATTCTGAAATCACATACTCATGAAGAATGAAGATGAGCGATCACCGTTCTTATATGACATAAACACAAGTATATTTGAACAGAACACCCAAGCCAAACAAACGCTGAGTTTATTTTACTTTCAACTTCATGTAGGCTGGTTATTGTTTAGAAGCAGTTATAAAAAGCAATACTCTGTAAAGCCGATCCTAGAACCATGAGAAAGGATATCTCTGTATGAGAACTTCGTAAACACTTGAATACTCTGTGAACAAAGCTCATACAAGTTATAGAATTTCTAACGTATTAAATGAGCAATTTTACCAGACTGTACATGCAATGCAAGGAGTAGTATAGCTCCTTATTGTAATAATGATAATTCGAGAAGTTTCCTATATGTCGTTATCTAAAATGTTGGTGCCCGTTTTCTTTAAAAAAAAAAACCGGGTCGAACGGCTCATTCGTTTTCTATTATTACAATTTCTTGAACAAATCTGTTAAAATATGGAAATGCAAAAAGGTGACAGAAGACGTTCGCGCTCCATAATGTAACACTGGATATATTTACCTGGTACTGATCTTCATTATAAAGTCTTACAACACTGGCTTGGGTTAGATACCGTAAAGAGTTCTTATTACATTAACTATATAGAGTTCGGTTTGTCTTAAGGCTGACCCAAACCAGCCCTTCTACCGACTGAAAACTTGCGGACACCGAGAAAAAGTCACGTCCAGTATGACGGAGTACTGGTATATCATTAAAAAACAACCAAAATTCGTGATTTGAGGGAAAGTATCAACTTGGGTTAGCTGTAGGGCCATTGCTGGATCATTTTTCACTTTTTGGTAATCTCCTGTTGGGACCCGAGTGATTTAAATTTCTTTTTTTTTCCATATTAATGGAGGCCTTTAAGCTAATCTCTAGTTGCACTTGATTTTTTTTTAATAACCATGCTTTTTATTATGTTTTCGTTTTCTGGCTTTTTGTTGGTTTATTTGTTTGATTTATTGGTTTTTTTTTAGTTTGTTTTTCGTTCATAACCTACCACCGATCCATCACACTGGACATTTTAATTTTTTTTCACCTTAAAGCCCATGTCCACAGAATTTTGGGCATATGAAATACTAACTGGGGTCAACCTAGAAGCAAACCTTGTGTTAGTGCAGACTCTCTACCCAGGTTGCTTTAAAGAATTCACTTTTGTTGTGTTTCTGCTGATTAACCGGAGCTGCGAATCAAACTGAGTACGTTGGTAAATGTTGTCCCCTTCCCTGCAAAAACTTATTTAAAGGCCAATATACGCAAGTTTTGCACTCTGTTAGGAGATAAAATATGCTCGGATATTTTCCTCGACCATTATCTGTTCCTCGAAGCCCTCAGTTTTCCTCGGGCTTGCTCTTGCCGGAATAACTAATCGCTCAACAGACCAAGTAATGTCCGGGGACAAACATCCTATGATATTTTTGTGCCACTGTTCATGTGAGATACCATAAAAATTGTTAAACAACAAAGGGATATTAGGGATTGTAATGAAGAAAGTGGGCACCTATGACTTAATTGCAGTATTTGATACAGTTCTCCCTTCTGTTCCCAGGACAGGCAAAACACTGAGAGATTAAACGAGGAAACACAGACCGATTGTGTGGAGTCCTCTGAGGACATAGCAGTCAGGAGTCTCAAACACTCTCAATACGTGCTTAGTTCGATACCAGGCGATATTGAGGAGACCATTGCACCTCAGGTCCGCTCAACTGTTGCCACTGAAATACGCTACCTTGGCGACAGTCGTTTGGAGTTTGAGCCATCAACTCAAAGTCGTTACAAGAAAGGTGCAGTTTTCAGTGGGAAAGATGATCCAATGGACTATTCAGCGCTAATAAGAGACTTTGAAAATACAATGCCCAGTCATAACGAAAGTTCTGTCGACACTGATGACCTCATTTCTGAACCAGAGCTTATGGTTTCCCAAAGGAATCTGGACACCCAAATGGATATTATCGACCAACGTATTCAAGATCTTCGTTATATAGAAGAGAAAGATTCAGTTCCTCTAGAGGAAGGTAGTAGAGACGGACCAGAATTAGGTGATCTTGTCACCTTTGGTTCAGACGATGAGGGAGATCTCCCTCCCCTCCCTGAATCCTCTCCACCACCCCTCCCGTCTGAACCACCACCAGATTTCACGGAGTCTCCGCCTTCCGTCCTTCATGGACTGGAAGTGTTGTTGAATAGTGACTCTTCTCCACCTAGAGATGCAGCTACTCTCCGGGCTTCATCTCGACAGCGCCTTCACTCAGAAAATAAACCCACCTCTGAGGTGTCGCAATCTTCTTCCCGAATGGAATCTCCTTTGCTTGTGGAGGAAACTACGTTGGTCCTTGAATCAGACCCTCGCGAGCTGGGTGGAATCTATCCGATCGAGGAGCCTACGTCGTTAACCGACTCATCTGGAAGGCGGCCCACAAGTTTAGGATCTATAAAACCTGATGACTCTAAAACCAAGGCTCCTCTTCGGGTACTTCCAGGACCAAGAAGACTCCTTTTGCCGAAGCGTGAACTAGGACCATTAAACCAACCAGTGGTCTCATATGCAAATTCAAATGTGACTTCGTCGATGCAGCCCCAGAGGTTACGTGATGAGGAGGATGGAATCATTCCTCCTCGGGGATTTGTACTTAACCGGGCCGCTTTGATCAATAGTGGTGAAATAGACGCGCTTAACGAGAAGATTGGGTTCTTGGAGAGGCAGCTTAAAGTAAGGAAGCGCCCAATTTTTTTTTAAGAGTTAAATGGAAAAAAAAAATTTTAATTACTACTGTACTCACTGTCAGTCAGTCAAATTCTTTTTGGCAATTTCCGTCTAAACAGACCAGCATTAGCCTCAGCTATACCGTGGCAACTGATAATGGTTTTGTAATAGAAGTATTCAGCCTTAAAGCATTTTAGGTATGTCGAAGAGCTGGAGTTTATCAGAGCGCGAGACTGGCCACTCAAAATTAATTTCCTCCTAGGGAGTTTTTTACCTGAATCCTCCTTGAATGTGAAACAAGTAAAATTAGTTTAACTGGTATGCAATAAGCTTTATAGAGCTTGACCAAAGATAGCTAATTTAAGTCGACTAATTTTTTTCAATACATTTATTTTGAAATCTCTGTTTTTTTTTCCCATATGATTTCAGACAAAACTGAATTCCACTTAGTTTAATTACTATCGTACAGTATTTTTCTTGTTCCTTTATCATGGATTATTTTACATACGATTCCGTTCTGTTTACCACTTTCAGAACAAAGAAAATGTTATACGTTCCTTGAAGGTACGTTTCATGTTTTAGAACTCCGTCTTCAAACTGAATAAGACTAATACTTTTACATATACGCTGAGCTTGGCACTTCAGCCAGGCTTTCTTTACCACCGTATTCAGTATTGCATTGGATCTTTAGTGCATGTTAAGAAAATTGTTGTGTAAACTCGCTTTTTCTTGTGCATTCGGTCACCTAATGGAAACAATTGCTTTCTAAACAGACCGAAGCAACTGAACGGGAGACTCAGTCTCTGGTAAGTACCTTTGTTTAACCTAGCACGATCTTTACTTTACCTCAAAATGTTTCAGCTTGTGCATGAAATGGATTTTTTCTTTAAATTATCATTCTTTTCTTCTTCCGTTTCACTTTTGCAGCTTGAACGAAAAGATCGTGAACTGAGAATCTTGGTATGTGGTAACCGTTTTTGTAATCATGTATTTTTATCAGTAAGTTGGATGAATAGAGGGTAATCACACCGTTGCTCTATCTTTGGTAAAGGACAAAAAGGCGAACTTTTCCATGTCAAAAGATGGTACAGATCAGGGACTTTTCACCGAAACTGGAGCTCTGTATCATCGTTCAGATCATACACGCGTAATCCAGGATGGCAATTTAACCTGGGTTTTGATTTCTCTTGTTTAAAAGCATGAATTAGATTTAGGAAGGAAAAAATAAAAAGCTATGAAAATTGTTATAAAAGTAATTAAAAGAAGAATTTATGTTAAATATCATAAAAATAGAATTGAGATTTTTTAACTGACTTGCATAGAAAGAGAACCTTCAACACCCCTGTTTGTTAAACTAATAGATACAAAAACTCTTTTACTATAAGCGATTTTTTTAGGAAGCTGGCGTGGTTGGCTAAGATGCTCTTCCTCACGATCTTATAATTATGTTTAATAAGCGTAGTGCAGAATAATATAATAGGTGATGACATGTTTCTATGTATGTATACTTGTGTTACTCTGAACATATCATGTAATTCAATCAACTTGACTGCCAGGCGTTTTCTTCAAGAAACGATTTATTTCTGTTGCACTCCTGTTTTAGGATGAAGATGTGGTATTTTTGAAAGAAGAGGTAAATAACAATGAAGTAGAATGCTTAATAAGATGGTTTAGCTCTGTCATCTTAAAATGGTGACCATTTGTCTGTCAATTTGACATTTGATCTTCCTTAAAAATTCGTTCGACAATAATATCTACTTTAAATGTTTCTCCGACAGAATCAAAAGAAAGAAAAAGAACTTCTTACGAAGGTGAGATCGAATGTTAATATTTTGACTTTTATTGCTTATCTTTGTTTTCCCGCTGTATCTTTCGAAGTTTTTTAACTTAGCATCCTCTGTTTGTTTTTAAAACGCTACTTAAAGAGTCGTGGTTTTGCTTGTATCTTTTTTAATTGCTTTTTTCTTCCCGTTAATTTTTTTAGATTGGAGAAATAAATAAAAAGAACTACGAGGTGAGGGACATTTAATTTTTTTGTTTGAATAAAATTACTTTATTTATATGTGTTCTCCAAATTTCGTGCACTTTCGCTCTACTTCAGGACTGATTATTTTATTATTGCGAGTAGGGAAAGTGTTAGAGGAATTTTTATTGAGTATTTCCATAGCAATTTCTATGTGTATCGTCATGCATGTTATAATTCACGATACCTACCTTGTAGATTGAACAATGGAAAGCGGAAGCCAGCAATTCAGAGAGACAGAGACAAAGAATGGAAGCAGCTTACATGAATTTACAGGTTCAGTTTCTTAACTGCCATAACACGCATGATTTAGAAAACAGAAACACCAGCGACTTTTGCGCCTAATTTTGGATTGTTCTTTCCTTTTCAAAGAACCAGCTTAAAAGTACACATGGTGCGGAAAAAGAACTGGCCGAGTTGCAAACCAAATACAGTGGAATGGAAAAACAGAACTTTGAGCTAAGTGAAAAGGTAACAATCTTGTTCATCTTGCGAATGTTCCAATAATCTAAATAGTCATGTTTCTTGTCACTTGACCTCACTTAGTTTCCGATTATGGATTAGTTTCATTTTTTCTTTTTGTTTTTTTGCGACATTCTTTGCAGGTGAAGAAGTTGGAAAAAAGTGAGAAAGAATTTAAGAAACTGGAACATAGCATTCAAATACTACAGGTATGTATAAAATTTCTTTAAAAGTGTCCATCGATCAACTGTTTTGTTTTTCTTGTAGCCTTTATGTCGTGGAGCCACTCCATGCGTAATTTGTTATCTGGTTTTCAGGCTCAGTTACAAGAAATGGACGTCCTGGAACAAGATCGAAACAGCTTGATCGAAAAAATGAAAGCGGTTGAGAATCAACGAGATGACCTGCTCAGAAAAGGAAGGATGGTAGAAACAGAGAGAAACGATTTCCTACGTAACAACAAGCTTATGGAGATGCAAAGAGATGAGTTGAAGAGCAGATGCTCCGTGTTACAAAAGACAAATAGCACCTTAAACACCAGGGTGAGCTATGAACTCTCCTCCTCTCACCAGCTGTTTTTCGCTACAAAAAATAGTGTTAATTAATATCTCATTTGTTCTTGTGATCATGTGACTAACATTGTTAGAAGTCATTCACTCGGTGTCTTTTTTTTGTGTTGGAAATGCAGAAAACGTAATAATGTTTAAGCTCGGAGTCATTTTAAGTAACAAACGTTATTATTTGATCGTGCCTTTCTTTGATTGTCGTACTGACAAGAGTCTCAAGCGAAACATTGTCTTTCAGTTTTAGCAGACCATTTCGGAATGTGGTCATCCCATGGAATTTTGAAGTTGGAATGAGAGCATTACCAATTTATCACTCTTCTTTTTTTTCTTTTCTTAGCTGGTACAACTGGAACATGACGTAAGAGAAGCCCAAACAAAAATGCACGATAGTCAACACGAAAGAAACTTCCTCAAAGTACAACTAGAAAAAATGGAGGCTGAAAGAAATGAAATGCAAACAAGACTTGCCCTCACGACACAAGAACGAAATTTACTAGAAAACCAAGTAGCAGAATTGCAAGACCTTAATAGGTATCGTGTAGTATTATCAGACAAGACTATTATCAGCTTTGCCGGTCAACGTTAGCGTAATTCCGGAAACCGAGTTTTATATTTTCAAGTCTTAACGATTGAGTGCAAGCCATCCCATTTTGAGGTTTTGGAACTGAGATTGACGTGCATGTATGTTACACAAGACAGAATATTGAAGAGTTCGCTCAGCGCAATGTGTTGCATCTTTTACAGGGATCACGTTAAATTAGAAGACAGTTTTCATTCTCTTCGAATTAAGGTGAGTTTGCAACTTTCTTAAGGCGGCATGAGTCTACAGTCTTTACCACCAAGGTAAAAATCAGGTCAACGAAAGAATTCAATGGAATCATTACCCTTTCCAAGATGGATAAGTCTTTGATGATGTGGATTTTTTTATTCCTAGCTTGCGGAATCTACGCGTCACAAAGATGATGCTGAGATGCAAATACCAACTCTAAAGGTAAAAGTTGAGATCACCTTTATGTATATTTTCTATTTCTACCTCTTTGTTTGTCCGTCTATCTATGTGCCTGCCTTCCAATCGATGATCTGCCAATGAAACGAGTTTTGTTTTCTTTCCCACTTCTAGGCGAAGGTTTCCTTGCTTAGGAGAGCGTGTAAAGAAAAAGACGATCTTGTCGAGAAACTAAATGAAGAAATTCGCGATTTACGTCATTTCATATCAACATCTACTCTCGACGACCTCTCGAAAATCCGCAGCTTCGGTTACGCGCACGACAACTTCACGAAGTCGTCTACCCATCGGGAACAAAAGAAACAGATCGCTAAACAAGTTCCCAAGGTCTGTGAAAGTTTCTAGTTACAATGTAATAGTTTTATTTGGCCAACGCGCTTTCACGAGATAGTTTATTACTCTGAGTGATCATATTCATTTCTGGATTGAAGACCTCTCTCCCATTCAACTTCGGCGTTTGATTGATTGGCTGATTGATTGGTCTTTGAAATGGAAGTGAACTTTGAGGAAACCTGGAAGGGCCCGAAAAGCACGCTTTCAACTTTTTGATACAACATAATGACAATATTTACCAAAGTCTTCAGAAAAAGCGGTGTCTATTAATGAAAAAACATTAAATAAGTGAAGGAAGACAATATTATGAAGTAGAGGGGTATCCCAATCCTTTTGACGAGGATTGTAGTAAAGGAAAGGCTGTAAATAAATTCTGGGAAACTATCTCCGCATTGTTTTCAAAAGGGCATACAGCATCTCGCTTTCCCTGGTTGATTGATGAAAACTCGCTTCATGTTGAAAAGCTTATGATAAAACGTGATAGTGTAGACTGATCGTTCGGGTGAGTGTTGCACTGAGAAGGACTGTTGTCGGTAGTGACCGACAATTATCGACAACTACCGACAACACTACCTGTCTCTGAATCATTTTGAAGTAATTTAAAGCTTTTAGGAGTAATGGATTTAACTGCGTGGTTGTGAGGGTGGAATGTATTCTCCTTATGTGACGTTTGTAGTGCTGACAGTCGATCGTTTTGTTGGGTGCGTTGATGGCCCCCTTGAACGACAGAAACAAGAAAGCCGCGTTTTTCGAAAAAAATGGCATGTAATGGATGCAAAGATGAATGCGAAAAGTAACTTTGTAACTATGGTGGTTCGCCATTCTGAAAGCCTTATACTTGCTGCACTTTTTGTCGGTTTAGTCAACTTAGCTTTTCTTTAGAAGAATCAAATGATTGGCTATTTGTAACAGACATTTTTAATTCTCCTCAAGATGTTCGAACCTTCACCACCTGGAAGCAAAAAAGCTAGGCGCTTTATTGCGTTGTTTGATTACGACCCACATAGCTCACCTTCTTCTGAACACCCTGATTTGGAGCTCAAACTCAAAGAGGGAGATCTCCTGACAGTTTTCGGTGATATGGACATCAATGGGTATTTAGAGGCGGACTTGAACGGGGAACGAGGCCTGGTTCCTAGTTTATATGTGGAAGAAGTCGAGGATGCAAATGATTCTGATACTGCGCCAGAGGAGCAGTTGACAATTTCTCACAGGGCGGCGGGGCCTCTGAAACATGGTGCTTTGAACAGGAGCAAGGAAATTCAGGTGAGATAGAGATTGTAAAGAAGACGATAAAATGTTTTGAGTCTTCATTAGTATCAGAAGAAAATAACCTTTAAATCCAAGGAGGTCTTCCGAAAGAAGTTAACTATGGTAGGGAAGAAGCAAAAGAGACAGGATAATTAACCAGAATAAGCGATTGGTGAAGACAGTGGAGATTGGCGTAGATTTCAATGACAATAAATTGTTCAAGATGCAAAAAACCTGATCTTTTTTTTGAAAGAACGTCTTAACTTCAAGTTATATTTTTCCACTTATCTTTAACTTTTTGGAACAATTTTGTCAAACGAAAGGGCACAGGTAAAAGGTTGTTTTTGTTGTTATTCTTTTATTCGTGCGTGTGTGTTAAAATTCTATTCTTTATTTACGGGATCGAATCTTCTGAACCATTCGCTCGTGGATTTACCGAACATAGGAAACTTACTACACAGAAATTTATCTCGGCGCTGTTAATTGACTCATGCTCTTCCTTTTTATGGCATCAGACAATATATTTTGTGACGAGAAAAAACGTTTCACTAATAAAGTTCTCGTATATGGAAAGGGTTTCACTTTGGTGGCCTCTATTTTCTAGAATAAAAACGGGAATGAAACAACCGTCAGACTTAGTACAAATCGAATTCCTTGTGGAGGAGAACACGTGACTCTTTTAAGGAATGCGAAAAAAAAACAGTTCCTGATGCTAACATCATTGCTGACGAAGTCGCAGTACATTTCTAAACAAGCTTTCTTGCAAATATCTCGCGGAAAAAAAAAATGAAACAATCTATTTATTGAATAGTTTCTTTTTTCCACAGTTGTACCCAGATGTCATTTCCTGCCGCCGTGGTATCTCATCTTCAGGGGCCTCTTCTGCGGAACCTGAGAAACGTCGGTGCCTAGTGGCCCTATACGATTACGATCCTTTTTGCTCTGGTGTCCGTGGATGGCCGCCTCACGATCAACTGACGCTGAAGAAGGGTGATGTCATGACGGCGTTGGAAGATCAGGATGCAAATGGGTTTTACCGCGTTTTTCTGAACGGTGAGAGTTTACGATTGGTTATATGTTATTTAGTTCCGTCAAAAAGCCAGTCACAAAGGAGTTATAATACAAAGTTGTTCAAATAACAGTACCTAGGGCAGGCTAACTGAATTCATCTTCATAATGAACTTTGTTGATAGGTTTCTTCGAGATACAAATTGCACATTTCGTTGCCATACGTTTACCTTGGCTCCGTTCAGCTCCCTTGTTTTCTACACATACCCCCTTTTTTGTTGTTTTTTGTGGTTTTTTTATGCACATGGGTAGAAAATACACCTTTCCCCTAAATCGTGTTTTTATATGTAATTTTTATAATCAGTGTATTGTCCACCTTCAAATGATTCAGGAGAGATTAAAATGATGTATTTTCATTTAACCTTTTCGTAAGGCCAAACAGGGTTTGTTCCTGGACAAATGGTGGAAAACGAATCTTCATCTTTATCGCGGCAACCTGTAAGTTTGTCAAATAATTTAAGTATGTTGATCAGGGAGCAGAGGATATTTCTTAGCCGCACATGGATGCGAATTTTGTCTTTGAATGTTAAGAAACTCGTTTCCACATACGGAAATGAAATATCATTTTATTATATATAAATAATGGTTGGATATTTGAATCAAAGACAATTTTGAAACGCATCGAGAACACCGAATGCACGTTAACCCAGTATACAGAAAAGCTTCCTCAAAGTGTGAAAGGAATATAATGACCATTACGAGACTGACATCTTCTCCGTGTTTCCGAAACAAGAAAAAAATGTTCTTTCACCAACATCTCTAAGACGAAGTACTTTTCTTCTTTGTTCTTATCATTTACAAGGTGAACAGACGAGCTCCAGAGCAAATATTAGGAATGTTAAATAATTATCCCAGACGAGGACAACCAGAAGGTGAGTTTCACAAGCCACTACATTGAGTTTGTAAGAAGTTACATCGAACAAGCTAGTGGATCGGTAGTGTGCAGGTTTGACTCATCTGTAGTTCTAAATGCATACGAAGCCTGGATTGGAGCCTTTGTTGGGCTTTTGTGCTTCACACTCGACACTCTTGGAGTCCTTGTCTCCACTTAGGGTTTTAATGGGCACCTCCAAAGTGTCAGGGTTTCTTGACAAATTCAGGGGTTATCCACGAGGAGGAGTAGCATGTCGCCTCATAACAATGACGCCGTAATCAACTTTGGTGTAACAAGCCGCCGGAATCGCAAGACGTAACTAGAGTTAAGTCAAGGGCTGGTCTCTGTTCGGTAATTGCTTAGGGTTTCTCTTTGGTCATCTTAAGTTTTATCCTCAATATAGACGTATTGTTTAATAGCTTATGTCCGATTTAAAAGAAAATGACACCTATAAAACAAGGCCCAGGACGAAGCCATCATCAGAAAAAAAATGCAATAAAGCAAAAAGTCATTCGTAACAAAGG
Organism: Pocillopora damicornis; assembly: GCF_964200805.1. NCBI lineage: Eukaryota > Metazoa > Cnidaria > Anthozoa > Scleractinia > Pocilloporidae > Pocillopora > Pocillopora damicornis. The sequence goes on from NC_142671.1 coordinate 24,653,790, forward strand.
CTTCGCACTTACCCTGGTTGTAATACAAAGAGATTTGGCATCTTGGAAACAGTTCATTTTGTCATTTTACTTTTTGCTTGTTACAGCTTCTTCAACACAGAATTCAGACTATCCTACACCGCTACCATCGATGGGAAGCATGAAGTCACTAACTCACGATGGTAATTCCAACGGCCTTCAATCGTCATTAACTCGTACGTGTCTTCCCGGCAGTCCAAACAAACTACCCAATGTGGGATTAACAAAATTTAAGCCATCACCGGACGTAGATATGCTTGGTGTCATGACTTCTGTGACACAGTCCTCCCAACAATTGGTTCCGCTGCCCTCTCAAGAACCAGACAAAATATCGACACCACGCGCAACCCCCAAACAGATTGCTCCTGTCGTGTCAACCAAGTCACTGTCTAAAAAAGGTACGAGTCATTCATGTGATATCAAATAGAGGTAGAGTTGCACTTGCAGAGTGATGGTTTCTCGTCTTAATGTAGCGTTAATCAGACGTTTTCCTGAAGTAGTACTGACGTAAAAAAATGTGGCGACAAGTTTTGACGATACACTGTAAAGTTCCAAAGGGCGTATTTAGGGAAACGTAACTCGGAGCACTCGTTTGGTTAACGGGAGGGCAGAAATTCGTCAATAAATTCTGCATATGAGGCAACTGGAATTCGAACAACTAGTACAAACTTTTCAGGGCTTTCCTTCCTTCATATTAAAAATACTTTCTCCCTGACTCTCGGCTTGATTTGAAAATGCATTGGTAAAAAGAACGAACCAAAGCAATTTTACTGTGTTAACAAAAAGGCGAATTTCTGTGGCTACTGCCTCCAATAGGAAGCGACGCCACATATGTCGTCGAGATGAGCTAGTGAGTGAGTAAGTGAGCGATTGACGGTAACAATAGGATTCCGATCTTGACCCAATTTGACCCGATGTTTCCCGGTGCTACTTATTGCTTATTTCGTATTACTACAGAAGATGATAAACAGCGTGAAAAACAAAGCTCTTCCTTGCAGAAATATCTATAAGGGTGTGATCGGTGCATCATGGAATCTTAGAGGAAATTTTTCTCCTTTGAAGAGAGAGCATTTTACCGATTGAATCAGCGAGTTATGCCCTGTAGATCCGAAGATATAATTTTTTCAGTTCTTGTCGTGACACTACAAAAGATGTTATTATTATTATTATTATTATTATTATTATTATTACTATTATTATTACTATTATTGTTATTATTATTATTTGTCAACATTTAATTATTGGTTGAGTGTCAAGTACTCACTATATTCTTGAATCATATTTCTCTTGGGGAACAGGGTACTCATAAATATGTGGGATGTAGCAGGTTTTCTGTTTTGCATGTGGGACAAATCTTCTGCAACACTACCCTCTAGTATCGGTTTATAACCTCTAGTTCTTTTAAATGCTATTAAAAAATTGAGCTACATCAGTAGCCACATACAGCGTCAAACTGCCTATTTTTATTACAACGCCGTGAGAATCTTTGTTTTCTAACCTCTCCAGTGTCTTTTAGCCTAACGTTCTTTATTTTAAGAGAAAGATACCGAAGTGTGTGAAAAACAGAAGTCGGTGAGACGTTTTCTTCACGTATCATTTGAAGCTTTAACGTCTCTCGAGCCGCATCTTGGAAAAGCAGAGTTAAGATTTTTAGTTAAGAATCTTTTTTTCAATTAATTTGAGGTAAACGTCTGTAAACTTCTTTGACTTAAAAATACTGAGCAGTGAGCTTAAAAAGCTTTAAAAAATACACCTTCTCTAGTGCATGCTAGAAGAGCTTGTGTTGTAATGCACGCGAAGAAGATGAAAGACAAGGAGTCCAAGAATTAAAATTTAGAGTCTTTTTTTTTAAGTTTTTGCACTGACCTTATTATGTTTTGTCCAAATTCTTAAAACCTTTGGCTTCAATTCTCCCAGTACATGCTTGGCTAGTAATGAGGTTGTTTCGTCTTTCTGCCACCTCTCTTAGTTCGCCCTAGTGCTCCAAGCAACTTTCGATGTATACGACCGGTGAACCACGATGCTATGTTGGTGGGATGGACTCTACCGGAAATGGACGAGTTTGGTAGAAGCAGCGGTCTTTCTGTGAAGGGATATAAGGTAGGTACATTCGTTTTATATGTAGTTTATCTTGACTACTCAATGAAGTTGGTTAAAAAAATGTTTGTGTAATTATGGTCTGTTTCTCTGTTGATAGATTTATGCGAATGACGACGTGAGGCTAGACGTTCGTAGCCCCTACATGGCGAAGGTATGACGGACCGGTGTGTCTTTACGCTAAACGTTTCCGCTTGGTCTTCTCTTTACAATTTGATCATAGCATTCGATTACCCCGTCAGTTTTCTTACTATTGCTAATGAACTACTGTAGATGTATTTTTTTTCATTATGTCTTCCGCTGTAACCTTTTTTGCCTAATATTTCTTACTAGGCTTTGGTCGAGGGTCTTGAACTTGGTCTGCCGATCAAATTCAGTATTAAGACTGTGGCTGAAAATGGCACATCTTCTGAAACTGTGTCAGCAGCATTTAACGACACAATCAAAGAAAGCTTGTTGGTAAGGAACTAGTAGATGAGCGTAACTAGTCGATATAGTGTCATTTGTCGAGTCCTCTTCATAGGAAACGCAGTTGGTCTTTGTTTTTTTGTTTGTAGGGTCAAACATTGATTCCTTTAGATGTGCCTAAGAACACCTTTAGCTCCTTTGTGTGCTCTTATTGAGGGATATTTTAAATCTCAGTGATTGTTAGTTAAATATTGCGTAAAATTTTTAAGTTATTGGTTCGTGTTCTCTCTCGTCTGATATGAATATGGTGGACATATTTTAGGTACTGACTATCTCTTTAACAAAAACTAATCAGGAGATTAGATCAGTTTATGTTTGCTTTGTTTTATTTTTTGCTTTAATTTGTAAAGCAACGCTTTGGCATTTAAGCTGTGAACTCTCTTTTTTTTGGCAGGATTCGCGTGAAGAATACTTTGAGGTTTGTTTTTCTGTTATTATCGATAGCTATTTAGTGCAAAATTCACTTTATTAAAGGCACCATCCTTGTATATTATAGAGAACTTTTTTAATTCGCCTCTCGCTTAGAAATGACAGGCCACTTGAAATCGAGAGAAAACTATTGAAGGAAATCAGAAACTTGACTTTCCCTCACTAAAGACGAGTCTTTTTCTCACTTGTGGCGTCCGTCTGTATTTGATGTAGTGCCACATGCTTTATGTCTTCTTAGGCGCCGTTTGATGATAATAGTGAGTTTAATTCTTGCGGCAAAAATAAACTCTAATTTTTCTCACTTTCCCTATAACTGAGAAATCATCCCTGAATGCAGACAGCAAGAAGTTTCATTTGTCTTTTGCCGTAGGCGGCATTCTGAACCTTCTACGTGTATTTTCAATTTCATTGGATTTTCTTTTGAAGAGATAGTTTTATGTTCCGTCTTTTTGTCGAGATCAACAGATATATGAGGCCGCCTGTGTATCCTGGTTTCAGTTGGGTATACTAATAGAGGGGTTGAAATCTCGAAAAAGTCAACCAATTTTATACGACTAAAGTACGAATAACTTGAATTTTAAATCATGAATTGTTTTGTTTCTGTTTTCAAAGGATTTGGAAAATGAGCAGCAATACAGAACGGTATGATTCACCACTTTAGTAATGTTACTCTAGATGCCCTTTCGATTTAGTCTGGAAAGCGTAGAAAGATATTTGATTTTAAAATGGTTAGGTGCCATGTTCCTTCGGTTTGATGTTGATGAATCTGTCACCAATGAGAACTTACTTTGTAACAAAATGTATTTAGGTCGAGTGTAGTGTTCCAAGTGCGTGATGGACATTCGTGTTCTGATGACAGACCCCGTTATTTGCTTGTCTTTTCAGTTTGTGGCTCTTTACGACTACGATCCGTTTAAAAGTTCACCCAATCAAAATCCTGCTGCTGAAATGAGCTTCAAAGAAGGGGACATCTTGAAAGTGTTTAACACTTTCAGAAAGGACGGCTATTTTGTAGGAAAGGTACTGAAAGTGTTTGTAATTCGGGGTCTCGCATAGTCAGATGCTTTTCTGTCGTACATTTACTATATTAGGCATTTTTTTAAATCTTTAAGGCTACTTTCTTACTTTACTTTTCATTTCCGCATACAAGTCACAACTAAATCGATTACCAATCAGTGATATGTGTTGAATTTTATGGTAATCCTTTGGAGCTCGTTAGCCAGGAGGCCCTTCTGGCGGCCGTTCTTGAAGGAGGTAACCAACAGTTCAGATTACACTGTTAAAATGTTCGAGCACGTTGACGAGGACATGTCTCTGACTTTACAGCTGAAAAACAGAAAAGGGCTGATCCCATCCAACTTTATAGAGGAAGTAGCTGTGGCCTCACCTCTGCGACTGGCCGCTGCTAAGGTAATTGTCACGAATCGTGAATTACTTTTCTGTGCACAATATCTGTTTTCCTGTTATTAGTTGTGCGTCCTGTGTTTAACGTAAAACTCAAAAGGGGTAGCATTTTATAAGTCAGATTCTCACAGGAGTGACCATCTCATGTAAAAGAGATCAATACCACTTCTTTCAATTTATTGGCGGTAAACTTTGTTGCTCACAGCTTTTCTTGAGCAATGCTGTCACACAATCTGACTTCCCAGTCAGCTCGGTAACGAGAGACAGTTTTTGTCTTTAGGAGTAATCGTAGGTCATCATTCTTTCATCGCTAATTACGCTCCCAGCTATAAAACTGTAATGGTGCTCTTGCCTAACTGAAATCTTTAAAAACTATCAAATGCGTTCGTGAAAACTATAATTTTTTACACGGACTCGCAGTTTTATTTTCTAAAAAGTTAAAGTGATGTAGATGCATGCTCTTTCAGCAAGTCAGTTCTCTTTTCTCTCTTCAGAGGCGAAAAGCAGCTCCTCCCAGTCCCACAATCAGGCCTCAATCAGGACACATCAGTTCAGTTGAAAGTATCGGTTCACCAACTGTCGGAGCAAAGAATCCTGTGCTAATGAATAGAAAGGTAGGTCAAGAGAATTTCCATATCTCGGAGTATTCTTTGGTTTTGGTCTCTCTTACTATTGGCAGTTTTTTTTCCTTCGTTTCGGTTTTTTTTTTTTTTTTTTTAAGATTTCTAGAAATTTTTCAATTCTAAATAGAGATTAGAGGACATATTTGTGTCCTTCACAGCCATTTAGTTCTGGGATGTCGTACAACAATTCCCGCGAGGGATTCATGACCTCAACGTCAACAAATACTTCGATGAAACTGATTCAGTTCATTCTGTAAGCTCCATGCGTTTCCAATAAATCAGGTCGATTAGGGTCTTGGAAACTTAGTTTGGATGGTAAGTTTTCGGTTTCGTTGGTTTGGTGAGCAACTTTCGGTTCCGATCCAAATTTTTCAGGGATTTGTGGTTTGAAGTAAGTTTTTGTGCGCTCTTCTCTTTTACTAATAGACCACGATGCCTCCCTCAACAATTACTGTCAATTCCTAGTAAGAAATCCCTAAATATGCACCCACTAATAAATGGTAGTAGGTGAATAACTTAAAAAAAGTAAAAAGGGAGAGGGAAAATATCCAAGAGGAGCAATGCAGTGGATTCGGTGCTGAAATTTACATCTCATTTTTGTGTAGATGATGGTGGCCCTCTATGATTACAACCCAGAGGTGCAATCACCGCAAGATAACCCAGATTCAGAACTCCCGTTGAAGAAGGGGCAAATATTTACTGTTTTTGGTGACATGGTAAGTAGCAAGAAGCCCTAACAATTTCAATTCGAACAACGGAAATAGTGGAAGATTTTATGATGTTGCGGAAAAACCTGACCACGAAACGACATCAGGAGAAGCGCTGTAAGACCGACCTGAATATTTTCTTTCTTAGCCTGGCCCCATGAAGTTCAGCTGTTCAATTTGCGGCGTACAACATGGTTTTGTATACAAATACTCCAATTTCTCTTGATAAAGACAAAGTTATAGGTTACACTTAATTGGAAGGTTAAGGCTTTTTTTTTTCCCTGGTAGAGAAGTTTTTGTTTTCTAAAGGAGAATAATATAAATGTTAAAGTATTGGAGTGGCCCGCAGTAAGGTTACCAGAGCGAGATTCTCTTTGATAGTTTTAATAAGTTTTCCTTCACAATTGATCTCGGTTTATTGCAGGAATGACGTTTCCTTTATTACCAAGGGGAGAAACAGGACCATATAGTACAGATGACCCCCTTAAAATTCGGGCTTACACTTATGTACCACACGTTTGACTACAGCAGATCACATTCTGTGTTATCTTTAGTTTGTAATTCGTTCGTTGCATACCTATCATTTCTTTTATTGTACAATCCTCGACATTTTACAGAGAAAAGGTGGTCTTTTTCTCAAGTGTTCGAGAAGTTTTCCATGACTGGAGAAAATAATGATTTGCGCAGCTAGTGTGAAGTTTTCAAGCGCAGCCTCGTATTAATAGGTATTTGCAAGCTTCTGTAAGCCGAAACGTCGTAGCGAAAGCCCCAAAGCAAACTCCGCAATTATCTTAATTTAAAGTAGATAAGAATTCCTTGGGAAATTTTGTTCATAATTCTTAAACATTTGTTTTTCTTCTCGTTTCTTTATTCTCCTTAAGCGCGCTGATGGCTTTTATCAAGCTGAAGTGAATGGAGAGCTTGGACTCGTACCTGGAAGCTTTCTCGACGAATATACCACTGGGGTAAGGGTAAAGCACGGAAAAAGCAAACTTATTTATCTAAGCAACAACTACTGTTATGGAGAGCGCCCATGTTTTTTAGAGTGCGTTGTGTTACATAATTATTAAAAATAGAACGAAGAAGTTTCTAGAACATTCAGTCATGATGACTAAGCGAGAACTTTAAGGAGAACCTTCTAGAACCGTGACTCAGCATATTTTTGTTATGATGTAATCATGGTGTAATGTTTCTAAAAATAACAATATTACAGATCTCTAGAACATTCTAGAACTTTTCCGAAAGATATATAAGGAGTCACGCTAGCTTAAAGAAAAAAGCCTTTTAGTGAGCTATAACTGCTGTTGCGAAGAGCCCAGAGGAGCGAGAGCCGGACAGAGTTGTTTACTGGAATTGAAAGCCGTGTGGAAGGCTACGTGAGAGAAAGAATTACGGACGTCGACAGTTTGTTAAAGATTTTCAAGAGAACTGTGAGTTGTGCGGTAGTGCACTGAGATTTAAGTGATATTATTTGTAAAGGGCTCTAAGTTATAGGGATACTGATTGTATTAGCATTTATATCGCTCCGTAGATAAGTGAAAAAGATAGTTATTGTATTGGCTGTCGATATCGCTTCGTAGTTATTACGTTGGTCAATAAAGTAGTTGAGTTGTACGAGTTGTATCTTTCTGGCGGTTTGGAAAATACCGTAACAGAAATTGGGGGCCTGTCCGGGAGCGAATTTTGTGGAAGTGTATTTAGAGCAGAGGTAATTGTTTGGGAGCGAATTTTACAGAAGTATTTGGCATATAAGTTATTGTCTAGGAGCGAGTTTTGTAGTGAAGGTTATAGTAGAGTATTTTGAAGATAAGTTATTGTCGACTTAAGTAGTCATAGAGTGTATCAAGATGTCGAAGTTTAATCCAGAAGACTTTATGTCGAGTCCCGACAAAGGAGTATTTAATGCGTTAAGGAAAGACGAACTTATTTTATTAGCAAAACACTTAGAGTTAGAGTCTAAGCAAGCAATGAGAAAGGATGAGATACGACAGATTATAGTAAACCACTTAGTGGATACTGAGGTTTTTGAAGGGACAATGTTAGAAACATCGTCAAAAACAATGTTAGAAATAAAAAAGTTGGAGATGCAAGAAAAGCGAGAGAAAGAGGAAAGGGAAATGCAAGAACGACTGAAGAGAGAAGAAATGGAGAGACAAGAAAGACTGAAGAGAGAAGAAATGGAGATGAAGAGAGAAGAAATGGAGATGAAGAGAGAAGAAATGGAGAGACAAGAAAGACTGAAGAGAGAAGAAATGGAAAGACAAGAGAGGCTAGAGAAAGAGAAACTGGCTTTTCAGCATGAAATGGAAATGAAAAAGTTAGAGGTACAAATGAAATTAGGATTAAGCTCGGATAGTGAAAAGCATAGCGAAAAGTTTGATGTTACAAAGAACATCAGGTTAGTGCCTCCATTCCAAGAAAAAGATGCTGATAAGTACTTTTTACACTTCGAGAAAATAGCTAGTAGTCTTAAGTGGCCTAAAGAGTGCTGGGTTATGTTATTACAAAGTGTATTGGTTGGTAAAGCTAGGGAAATATATACACAGTTAAGTGTAGAACAAGCTGTAAGTTACGACGAAGTTAAGGATCTTATTTTAAAGGGTTACGAGTTAGTTCCTGAGGCTTATCGTCAAAAGTTTAGAAACTATGAGAAAGTTAGTAGTCAAACCTACGTAGAATTTGCTAGGAGTAAGGAACAGTTATTTGATCGTTGGTGTTATTCACAGAAGGTAGATAAGAGTCACGATAAGTTAAGACAGTTGGTATTAGTTGAAGAATTTAAGAGGTGCATTCACAGTGATGTCCGAACGTTCATTAACGAGCAAAGAGCAGAAACGTTGGAAGACGCTGCACGGTTAGCAGATGAATTTTCGCTGAGTCACAAAGTGAACTTCGTGGAAAAGCCCCGTCAGCCTGACAGTAGATTTCAGCCTCCCTCCGCATCACGATGGGTTGGAAGCCAGCGGAGTAAACACAATGACGGAGCACCTCCCAAACGGAACCCTGGTAACCATTTTACAAATCGTTCCAGCTCCACCTCGCCAGGACAAAACAGGTTTGTTCCAAATAAGCCCATCAAGCCACCAACCTGTTATTATTGCAGAAAAGAAGGTCATCTGATTTCCAGTTGCCCAGAAAAGTGGAGATCTGCGCAAAAATATGGTGTGGAGTCGAAGCCCAACGGATTTGTTGCCAAGCCGTCGCCTTCAGTTTCTGAAAGTGAATGTACACCTCCGCGATTTTCTCGAGAGAAGACCCAGACAATCTCTACAAATGACGTCAGTGGTTCGTCTAAATCTGTCATGGATATGTTCCAGCCCTTTATTCACGATGGCTCAGTATCATTATCCCGTGATATGACAGATTCAGTACCGATCAAGATTTTAAGAGACACTGGAGCCTCACAGTCTTTGCTATTAAGCGACACGTTGTTGTTTTCTGAGAAATCGTCCACTGGTGCAAGTGTTCTAATCAGAGGAATCAGTTCCGAGTATACCCCAGTGCCGCTCCATACAGTTTTTCTGTCGTCAGATCTTGTGTCTGGTCCTGTGAAAGTTGGAGTACAATCAACATTGCCGTTCGATGGAGTACATCTTATCCTTGGAAATGACCTTGCAGGAGACAAAGTGGTCATTAATGCTGTCGTTACAGAGAAGCCTAGTTCAGAAAAGTCTCCAGACCCCGTCGAGAAGATAATTCCTGGTCTTTATCCTGCATGTGTAGTAACGCGAGCCATGAGCAAGAAGAGGAAAACCAGCGATGAAGAAATTGCCTTAGCGGACACCCTTATCAGTCGAGTTTTTGAGGATGAGCAGCCAAGTCCCTCCCCTTCTGAGCCAACAGAAATCCTACCTGAGAAGAATTTAACAGATCAGTCTGAGAAGATGTCGACCTCTCAGCTCATCGCTGGACAACGTGAAGACCCAGAAATTTCGCCGTTGTTTTCAAGAAGCGTTAGTGAAAACGAAGTATCACAGAACCCCACGTGTTATTTTACAAAGAATGGAGTGCTAATGAGAAAGTGGAGACCGCTCGATGTTCCAGCTGAGGACGAATGGGCTGTTAAGTACCAGGTTGTTGTCCCGAAAACTTACAGGCAAGACATTTTAAGTATGGCACACGAGACTCCCCTGGCTGGCCATTTAGGTGTGAACAAAACTCACAGGAAGATCTTGAATAATTTCTATTGGCCCAACCTGAGAAAAGATGTAGCTGAGTACTGTAGGACATGTCACGCCTGTCAGATGGTTGGGAAACCAAACCAGACCATTCCAAAAGCGCCACTGCAGCCTCTGCCAGCCGTTCAAGAACCATTCAGCCGTGTAATTGTTGATTGCGTCGGACCGCTACCAAGAACGAAGTCTGGAAATCAGTTCTTGTTAACCATCATGTGTGCGTCCACCAGATTTCCTGAAGCCGTGCCCCTGAGAAACATCAAGGCCAAGACTATCGTCAAAGCTTTAACGAAGTTCTTTACGCTGGTCGGACTTCCTAGCGCTATCCAGTCTGACCAAGGTTCTAATTTCATGTCTGGTATTTTTCAACAAGTAATGCACGAGCTTGGGATCGCACAGTATAGATCATCCGCGTACCATCCTCAAAGTCAAGGAGCTCTTGAAAGATGGCACCAGACTTTAAAGAACATGATGAGAGTCTACTGTTTCCAAACAGAGAAAGATTGGGACGAGGGAATCCACCTATTGCTGTTTGCGGCACGCGAGTCCGTCCAGGAGTCCCTAGGATTTAGTCCGTTTGAGCTCGTTTTTGGGCACACTGTGAGAGGGCCTCTTAAACTGCTTAAGGAGAAATTATTGTCAAGCAGTAGTGAGTCCATTAATCTTTTACAATATGTTTCAGACTTTCGTACTAAGTTATTTAGAGCTTGTGAACTAGCTAGAGACAATCTTAGTTCTTCTCAGAAGTTAATGAAGAAGAAGTATGATGTAGACGCTGTAGAACGTAGTTTTAAGCCAGGTCAAAAGGTTCTTGCATTGTTGCCAGTGCCCGGTAACACATTGTATTCTAGATTTTTTGGTCCTTATGTTATTGAGAAGAAGTTAAATAACCTTAATTACGTAGTAGTTACTCCAGATAGGCGTAAGCAGACGCAATTGTGTCATATTAACATGTTGAAGCCTTACCTAGAGAGAGATAATAATGTAGTTAAAGAGCCCGTAAACGTTAATGTAGTTATTTCTGAGCCCGAAGACTTAAGTAGTGAGTTTAGTAATAGTCATCTCAGTCCTACTGACACATCAAAACTCACCAACTCCGATGTGCTAAAGAATTTGGACTCCAAGCTGTCACACCTTGAAGAGAGTCAACGTCAAGACCTACAGAAGCTACTTGAAAAGTATAGTGACCTGTTCCCTGATGTACCATCCAGGACAAATCAGATTTACCATGACGTGGATGTCGGTGATGCTGCTCCTGTTAAACAACACCCATACAGGCTGAATCCGAGAAAACAACAGTACCTCAAAGAAGAGGTAAAATATTTGTTGGAGAACGATTTTATCGAACCAAGCAGCAGTAGTTGGAGTTCTCCATGTATACTCGTGCCTAAACCGGATGGGAGCTATCGGATGTGTACCGATTACAGGAAAGTTAATAGTGTGACTAAGACAGATACCTTTCCAATCCCAAGAATGGATGATTGTATCGATAAGCTGGGAAAGGCAAAGTATGTAACGAAATTTGACCTTCTCAAAGGATTCTGGCAAGTACCGTTAACGGATCGCGCTAAGGAGATATCAGCATTTGTAACTCCAGAAGGACTCTACCAATACAAGGTCATGCCCTTTGGTATGAAAAATTCTCCTGCTACCTTCCAACGTCTCATTAACAAAGTCATCGCCAACCTTGAGGATTGTGAAGCCTATATTGATGATGTAATCATCTATAGTGAAACCTGGGAGAAACACCGAGAAACTATCCGTGAGTTCTTCAGGAAGTTGAGCGAGGCCAAATTAACAATCAATCTCTCCAAAACCGAGTTTGGCCAAGCACAAGTGACGTATTTGGGACATGTCGTCGGACGAGGACAAGTACAGCCAGTTAACGCCAAGGTCGAAGCCATAATCAAGTTTCCGCGACCAGAAAACAAAAAGCAACTGATGCGTTTCCTTGGTATGGCTGGTTATTATCGAAGGTTTTGCTCTAACTTTGCAACTGTCACAGAGCCATTGACAAAACTGCTCAGCAAGAAGGAGAAATTTAATTGGAGCGACCAGTGTGAAAAGGCTTTTGAGGAGCTAAAAGCCATGTTACAGAGTGCCCCTGTTTTAACAGCGCCTGATTTCTCTTCACCGTTCAAGCTGGCTGTTGATGCAAGCGATGTTGCCGCTGGTGCTGTGTTGTTACAAGAGGATGATGAAAGTGTAGAACACCCGGTTTGTTATTTTTCAAAGAAGTTTAACAAAAGTCAAAGGAACTATTCCACCATCGAAAAGGAATGTTTAGCACTGCTGTTAGCTCTTCAACATTTTGAAGTTTATGTTAGTTCCTCAAGTTTGCCCGTTGTTGTGTATAGCGATCACAACCCCCTCGTATTTCTTCACAAATTAAAGAACAAGAATCAGCGATTGTTGAGGTGGAGTTTAATGCTGCAGGAGTATGTCTTGGACATCCGACATATAAAAGGAAAGGATAATATTATTGCAGACTGCCTCTCGAGACCTTGAGCTTTGCAAGAAAGTTTTGCAAACTTTCTTTTCTCGAAGGGGGAGGGTGTTATGGAGAGCGCCCATGTTTTTTAGAGTGCGTTGTGTTACATAATTATTAAAAATAGAACGAAGAAGTTTCTAGAACATTCAGTCATGATGACTAAGCGAGAACTTTAAGGAGAACCTTCTAGAACCGTGACTCAGCATATTTTTGTTATGATGTAATCATGGTGTAATGTTTCTAAAAATAACAATATTACAGATCTCTAGAACATTCTAGAACTTTTCCGAAAGATATATAAGGAGTCACGCTAGCTTAAAGAAAAAAGCCTTTTAGTGAGCTATAACTGCTGTTGCGAAGAGCCCAGAGGAGCGAGAGCCGGACAGAGTTGTTTACTGGAATTGAAAGCCGTGTGGAAGGCTACGTGAGAGAAAGAATTACGGACGTCGACAGTTTGTTAAAGATTTTCAAGAGAACTGTGAGTTGTGCGGTAGTGCACTGAGATTTAAGTGATATTATTTGTAAAGGGCTCTAAGTTATAGGGATACTGATTGTATTAGCATTTATATCGCTCCGTAGATAAGTGAAAAAGATAGTTATTGTATTGGCTGTCGATATCGCTTCGTAGTTATTACGTTGGTCAATAAAGTAGTTGAGTTGTACGAGTTGTATCTTTCTGGCGGTTTGGAAAATACCGTAACACTACGTGCGAAAACTTGTAATCATAATAAATTATAGGATGTACTGCGGAACCCTGCCTTACGGCCACCTTGTTATTATGGTCGCTTTTTAATAGCTCGGCTAAACGGACATTCATTTTCTTATCAACAGGAAAACCCTTGTTTACGCGGTCACTCATTAATGCGGCCAACAGCCACATTTTAAAACCCCAAACAGTAGAATCCCTTATAATTGTACTCCGTAATACGGCCTCCATACTCAATATAGAAAACCAAAACGCCGATGGCATGTCGATTCAATGATCTCTGTCGTGTACTAATCAAACAGCCGAATTACCTAGAAGTTGGCAACACTTCCTGTTCTCACATTAATTTTTTTTATTTATCAATGGTTAAAGTTTTGCAGCTGTCATTGATGCTTGGTTTTACGTGAGAGTTTTAGAAAAATGACGGGCTTTAACCTTGGAAATGGTTTCCAAAAATTGCGAAGATGTCTGTTATAGTAATATGTTTTATTTTAATTTAAAGGGAATCGTTAGCGGTCTCCAGTCTGGAATGCTCGATCCAGTTGAATGATCAAGTAATGGGCTCCTGACGAAGCTCATCATAAAGCTCTACATGTTACTAGATTCCCGTGTGGAATTTTTTTTATGCATTCGCATACTTTGATTGTATTTTGTAGCACCCGCCTATGCTGCATCAATTACTTTTATAATCTTCCGTTCTTTTTTTGTTAATTGTGATAGAGAAATTTTGAGTATAGATCTCTTAATGTTAAAAGCAAATAATTTTGAGGAAATCAGTCTAGTTTGCTGGCAAGCTATATTTTACAGCTGGAGTAGTTGAATAGTAGAAAATAGTACCAAATAATTGATACAGTGCAAGATTTTTTAATTCCTGTACAGACTTGTAGATATCAGACCTCAAAGGTGTAACAGATGTGACTTACACTGAAAGTGTTTATGAAGGTATAACATTGAGAAAAGGAAATCTGTACATTGCAACACACTCATTAAACTATTGTCTCTCTATTTAAATGGCCTACATCTTTTAAATTTATCTATCAAACCCTTCAAAATACAAATTATGAAGAAAGTTAAAACCTATCAATTCAAAAAAAAGGCAGAAATTAGGTTTCAATTTCTTGACAGGAGTTGCTTCCAAACCCTAAAGAAGTAAAGATATGGCTGGCTAAGCAGCATGTTGCATCAGGGCTCAGGATCTTGATTGAGTTTGCATTCAGTTTGCTGTACAAGGATATTTTTTGTCAATGAGCCATAAGTATTCCATTATGTCATTTTATTTGGAAAGTTGAGAAGAGAAAGGAATATCTCAGAGAGGACAGTAGGCAGAAGGAAAGGGTGGGAAGAGAGGAAAAAAGACTCCTAAATCCCCCTCCACCTCTCTCCTACAAATACACATACCATAACTCCGATGGGGTAGATCTGCACCAAAGAGGTGTCAGTGTCCTGCCCCACCTTTCCAAATGTTACTCTTGCATGCAAATAATTTATTGCAAGCAATTACCTCTCTTTTAGTCACACAATGATGGTCGCTTGTTAAAGACAAAGTCTTTGGAGATAAAATTAAACACTCATGGGTAGATTTTCTGTACAAATTTCAATAGCCAAAAGACACCATGACATAACTGATAGACCTCATTGATCAGACTTTTAAGTATGGATTTATGAACAAATTCTAAATTCAGGAGCCTGTTTCCAACACTTTGTCCCCCACTTTACACTAAGATCCATTATGTACTGTCAAGAGAGTATATCAGCTTTTCTTTACTGACATTGGTTTCCTATTTTTGGTAGGTTATGTAATCATCTGTTTATTTATTATATTTCTTTACTAATATATTTGTATAAGAATAATTATAACTTTTTCATGTTCCAATTGTTTGAGATTTCTTTCAAATATGGCTTTTTGTCAAAAGAGTGAGAATAATTTTTTCAGTGAAATTTCTACCATAACAATTGGAATTTATTTTTTGAACCATTCTGCAAACATTTGCTTCCTTTTAAATCACAAGAACTGAGAAAAGTTTCTTGTGCATGAAAAGATGCACCTGAGGCCTTAAAAGTTGATGCTTATGCACATTTATTTCTTAAAAAAATAATAGAAATGCCTATTACCAGATAAAATCATGGCATTCCCTTAAAAATTGAAATCATGAAAATCTCTCATTCACATGACCACTGTTAAAATGATCAGGCTTTTTTTTATAGAATTTGATGTGTGATAATTGATAATGTGCCTTAAGCAAAATGTAGTTCATCCATGCTAGAGAATCAAACATCTGTATTTTAAATGCTCTAGTGTGTCCTATCTTTAACATAGGTACCCTGCTTAAATCTGGGATCTTGAGACTGATACAAAGTTAGTGCCTCTCTCCCAGTGTGTGCTGCCACTAAAGAAGAAAAAAGGAAATTACTAACCATCTGATTATTTTCTACAGTTAATTAATTTGTAAAGAATACATCTTATATGAGGATGTGGCTCTTACTACTTTCCACTCTTTACGTTCTCCTCTACTTTGCTTGATCAAGATCTCCCTATGAGTACATCAAACCCTTTTATGCACACAAATGGGTGGACCTTAGCTACTATTCTGTACACATTTACATCAAGGTAACTGACCTGTTCAAAATGTGCTCATTTGCAAGTATGTAAAAGTATAATAATTAAGTAGCCATTAATGCAGTAGACAGTTCCATAATAAGGTAGGGTCACCATGAAACTTAAGGAAGGTGAAATAGCCATTATATCGAATTAATGCGGATGTGAGGAGTAAACATCTACCATGTTAATGATCTGGATATTCTCCTGGATGACTTGTTCCAGTTTAGCTACATTATGTTAATTATAGTATTTTAGTACATAACACACAGTTCACAGCAACTCCTCTCTCAACTCAGACAATTAAACTCATCACCCCCATTGCTCTGAATTAACTGAGTTTAACCACTGAGTGGCTACTTCAAACAAGTATGGTTTGATTGAACTGATTATAAAATAAAGTGAGGACACACCTGGTCTTTCTGTCCAGATGAAATGATAATTTTTAACACTCTTTATCTTACCTTGGGATTGAATTGTAATTTACTGCATCACTCAACATTCAGTGCCATAGAATGGCATATAGCAAAATGGAAGTCTGTTTCACTCCCAAGGATGATCATTTGATACATTCGGCTTACAATTTTTGCAACCAAGTGAGAAAAATGAAGAATATTAAAATAATTCAGAAATTACCTTGATTTAACTTCTCATCCTCACAAAAAGATGGCAAATAATTTTATGATCACCCAAAGTAGCATGTACATTTTGGCAGTGAAAGAATTAACCTAATGAGCCAGAATGTTAGATTAACACGCACTGAGTAAAAATATTTATTTTGACAACCTCAAAACTCTTTCATAAAATTAAATTTGGGCTTATGGACTGTATTTGTTATTTAAAACAAAATTTAAAGCAAAGTCAACTTCATGCTCAAAGCCAATCAGAATCGAGATGGTGATACCAATGTTTAATTTAATTGTTCACTGTGCTTGGCTTTTTTAAATGTATGTTCTTTTTAAAACATAACCGACCTTCCCTAGGTGGAACACATTCTCTGTATAACATTTTTTCTCACTGTGGGGTGCATCACATAAGGGTTCCATTGATGAAACAGAATTAAAGCCCAGGATATATTAGGCTGTTGAATGACTGCATGTCACTTAAATTGTATGACTGCATTACCTTGACAAAGTTTGACAATCTTCCAGTAGAACTGAAGGTCTTTTGCTTTGAATCAGTTGTAGTTGGCTGATAATTTAGATGCACAGTACATAAGAAGATTACTCATGAAGAGATGCTCTTGCTTGTTGCATCCTTACAACAAATGAGCTAACATTGTAATTATAAAGCTGCATCCAGTGATTGAGCATCACTTAGACAACTCATTTTTGGCTATTCAGTTATCGGGGAAATTGTATATAGTATAGCAGTGAGCACATCCTGGGAAAAAAAAGATAAACTACTTGCATTCATAGATTCAAGTAGGTTGCATCCATGGTCTTTACAAGCAGTGCAAATGGTAAAATGGATGAAGCTTGCCTTGTCACCCAATATATAGTGTCCATTTTAAAATATGGATCAATTTCATCATTCATTCCTGGTCTCCGCATCATTTGGTACGAGTATGGTTCAATGTAAGCTTGCAAGACAACTTGGCCTGCCTTGACTTCACCAGTCTCAGTGTCATTGTACTTTAATTTTGGTGCATCCAAATCAGCACATATAATAGAAGGTGTCATCTTTATCAATGGCTTAGACCCATCCTCACTCAGGTCTTCTGAATGATTATCTGTGGTATTTGACTCAAGTACTTTGACAACCTCCTTTGGGTTTAAAGACATAAATGCCAAATTCCAGTTTGATGAAACAATATTTTCCTGCCCACTAGCAGCCCCAAGTTGAAAGCGACACCATCCTGTAGGCAGCGAGTATGTTTGGGGAGGATTACCACTCTTACACAATGGTGTTTCAACATCAAGACAGCACTCTTCACAATAACAGGGATTTAATGCATCTGCTTCAAAATAACATGAAGGAATGTTCAAATAACTGAGGAATCTAATACAGCTCTCTTGATATTCACAACTAGCTTTGAATGTGTCAACAGACACAGTCCTCTGCTTGGGTGGAAAACTTGAGGCACTTAATTTGTTACGTGGAACTTTCTTTTCTTTACAAGGTAAAGTAAGTGGGCACTCTCCTTCAACATTCTTCATACAACGCGGACGGCTGTGAACATCCAGGCCACATCCCTCGCACTTCATACCTTGATCTTTAATTCCCCACATAAAACCTCCACAAGATGCGCACCATTTAAAATGTTTGTAAGAATAAGGTTTGAATACGTGAGGGCAAGCGATGGGTTTTTTCTTTTCTTCTTTTGGCACATGTCCATCCACATCATCAATCACGCGAAACATATTGAGCACATCAACAACAAGATCTGTGATCGACTTGTATTTCTTCTCATCAGTAGAATCGATGAAAAATCTTTCGTTTTCGTAGAATAGTCTATAATGAACAATATGTCCACCGTAACTTAAGGACAGGCTGTAGTCGCCGGGTGAGCTATTACTCTCTCTCACTAAGTATCTTCCGTTGACTGGACCATTAGGACCGGAGAGTAGTTCGTCGACTTCCTCCCGAGGAATGCGGCCATGAAACTCTTCTTGAAAGAACGATGGTCTGGAAGGCAGGTTCTTCATACAAGCTAAGCGAATTGGCTCAGGGGCAGCATTCTGCTGCAAAGCGAGCAGCATATCACTTTGCCATGCTCTGCACTCTGGTTCCTTCAGTTTCTCGATGTCGACATAAGCAGGAGCCCCATCAGAAGGTTTGTGGTCTTGAGGTGGTTTGCTTGACATTGGAAATGCCTTTCACCAAATTCTCGAGTTTTCTCTTGATTCTTAATATACCTCTTTCTTCCTCTTGTTGCTCTAAAGCAAGGTTCACTGGTTCAGCCGCGAGAGGACTTAATTTCGAATGTTGAACGAAGTTACACACATTTAGAATATAACGAAGCCAAGAAGAACGTTGCGAAAAGAAAATAATCCACTCTGGCACTCGACTTGTAGTTCATCTCCGCACTTAGGTCTCAGCTGCTTAGAAGTTTCACGCCTTTCTGATCCTCCACCGTTTAAAAGCCGTATTCGATCAGTTGGCGATCCCAATACTTTGAAGCCAACCGTAATCGTAGAAGACCCTATGGGGCGGCTTCAGCCTTGTACGACAAGCTTAGTTTGCTCCTTACTACTACGTCACAATTTGGCAGCGGTCTTTCTTGCTGGCTTAAGGGGAACCCAGACCGTCAGACCAGACAAATCTCAGAGCAACCTAAGGGGTACCTCGTAGTCCTCGTAGTTACCTCGTAGTGTATCGTGGAGATATTAGCCCATGTAGGATCAAACATGGTGGTCGACATGGTGTTTAGATGTACAGCCTAGATTTTTTTGATAGATAGGAGGATGCAATAATTTTCAGTAAGTCCTTTGTTTGAAGAGCCTTAGGTGTATGTGAAAAACATTTCAGATGGTTATTTTCATCTCAAAAACACTTTTTGGGTAATGAAGCTACACATGGTCTTTATTCACCTTGTTTTTGTAACAGTTCTTAAGGGATTTAAAGTTCCTCTGACAGTCCACCATCTTAGTTCTATAAAGTTATCAGTTGCGCTCAGAAGCTATACTCAAGAACAAGCCTTTACTTGGTCTCTTTACGAAGCGCGTTGTCCTCTCCATCTCCTTCCATTCCACTCGCCTATGGTAAGCCTTTAGTGAATATTCATTCATTTATTTTCTTATTTGTTTTATTTTAATATCTCTTTTTAAATTTATCATGAATTTTTTCACTTTTTTCCTGTGATAATGGCCAGAAGAACACAGGCTCAAGAAGCCTTGTCGAGCATAACCGCCATTTCAAAAGAGAAGCCACTCTTGACTCTTGACGTTCGTCAATTAGTAACTGCTTATGATTCATTTTTTTAACTTTTTCCGCGTGATAATGGTTAGAAGAACGCAGGCTCAAGAGGATTTAAAGCACAGCCGAGCATACCCTGGTTGGCCTGGTTAGGTCACGTGCATTACGAAAGAGACAGTGGTCAGATTTCACAACCGAATCGCTTAAATTAGTACATGGCGCAGAGAGGCGAGAAGAAATCGCGTGAGGCCACTCCGACCTTCGTCGATTTAAACGACTTAGCATGTTGCAGGGTAAGAACTGGCAAAGTTTCCGCACAGCCCCATACTTCATTATGCATACAGTCCTTTGTTAGAAGAAAACAATAGCGCAAACAATAGATTACCTTTGGGACTATTCGCTTTGTTTTCAAGAAGTTGAATTTTTTTTAAGTCTGTTCTCAGCACTTTCCTTCAAACTCTGTTTCAAAACTTTGTTACTCTTTCGTGACCTGTCCGCCATTTTCGTGGCTTTCTTTTCAATCGGATTTAATTGACGTGTTCTCAGCCAATGAGTACGCTGAAATTTTCCTATGTATGTTATTAGTAGGTAAACCAAACTTGCTTCAAATTCGAGAGGCCATTGGCCATATATAAATGAAATCATTATTATATCTGGCAAGTTCAAGGCACACATTCCGCTGTTGTGAAATTTAACAAAGTACACTTAATAAGCTTAACAACAGGGTTTTTCCCTTAATTTCATTTATGGTCACTATAAAGTTATTATGACTAGGATGTCCTCAAAATTTTAATGACCTCCTTTACCCAACATACTGAACAAGTGTGTATGTAAGTTACTCAAATCAAGAAGACGAGTGCTCATTTCAAAAATTTGAATTTTACTTTAAGTCAAGAAGAACAAGAAAGATACTGGCATGGATAATAGCTTAATTGCTGTTACCTGCATTCTCTACAATGAAATTCAGCAATATGATAAGGTCTTCATATATGACAGATGTCCTTGTGACCATGTCATACAATGAAAATCATTGAATTTCAATGTATTTCAAGCAAAATGCTCCACAAAGTAACTTCCATTATTGAGCATTTCAGTAACATCCATACCAAGTGTTATAGAAAAGGCCATACCACTCACATTTAGTGAAACTCTAACTAAGACAATAAAGGTTAGCAGTGTCATTGGAGGTTACATGATACTTTTAAACATTGCTGAAATATCTGTTGTCCATGAAGAGCACATTTTGATAAGTTTAACTGAAAAAAAGCTGGTAAAAACACCTTGTTCAGTGTATCTTTCACTGAGATTCCAAGTTTTCAGGGTAACCACACTTTTTTCGGTAGGGCACGTTGGGTTTCAATCATGGGGAAGCATAATACCCTGGAATTTACTAACACAAGACTGCTGTGTTTCAGGTGGGAGGTGAAATAATGTTTGCCACAGATGATTGGTTTGCTGTCGCTGAAAATGTATTGAAGGTAATCTCAAGCTTCATTTCTACCAGGGGAAAACTGATTAGCTGAAAAGCTATGGGAAAGTCAGGGAAATTCAAACCATGTCGCAGATTTCTATCAATAATAATTGTTCATAGTCAATGGTGAATTGTGAGTGATATAAGCTGCAACATTACAAATATCAAGCATTAGTGTCAATCGGAACCCAATTTATGTAGAACACTACTTGAAGATTAATAACCATACTTACACTCATGC
Organism: Pocillopora damicornis; assembly: GCF_964200805.1. Taxonomy (NCBI): domain Eukaryota; kingdom Metazoa; phylum Cnidaria; class Anthozoa; order Scleractinia; family Pocilloporidae; genus Pocillopora; species Pocillopora damicornis. The sequence goes on from NC_142671.1 coordinate 24,675,074, forward strand.
TAACTGATTTATCTATCAGAGTTCATAGATTCTGCTCTCTTGTTAAATTCCAATTCAAAGAGGAGAGGCAGATAGTATTTATCTCTGGGTAAATATTGGGTATCTTTTTATTGATTATCAGGGAAATTTGCTTGTTAAAACTTTCTATAGAAATGAAAATTGTATAATAAACAAAAATGCCCATAGTACTGAGTTGTTGGTTAGGAGAAACATAACATTGTGAGCCATATATTGATTTTTGTGTTTTTATTTGATATTGCATAACTATCATCAAGTCAAGTCACTTAAAGCCACTTGGATTAAAAAATAGCTAGATCCAGAAAAAAGTAGCAAATGGAAAATTATCTTTAATTTAGAGCTAGGAAAGTACGGAGGCAATGGTTTTTTTAAAGGAAATCTTAACTGAAGATCCGCATATTAAAATAATTGTAGAAATATGGTCAGATACTTTTTTTGGAAGGAAGAATAGTGTCCAAGGACCATTTTTTGTCTCTACCTCTTTGGCAAAATTCATTAATAAGAATAAACAATGCAACAGTATTATATAAAGAATGGCTTTCCAGGAGTGTAGCAAAAATAAAACATTCAACAGATAATTCTAATAACTTTATTTCCCTTGTCAGCTTTCAAAATAAATATGAAATCCAAATAAAACAGCTAATGTTTTTTGGAATAATCTTTGCAATAAAACTTTTGCAACAACAAATCCAAACAACACAACTTTTTAATACATTTTTAAAAAGCCAAAAGTCTTCAAGAATTGTATACTATCAACTTATATCTGATAAAGGCCAATGACCAATACCATGTCAAGAGAAGTGGCACAAAGATATCGGTTCTACGACCAATAGAAACATTGATTGGAGGAAAGTCTATCAAACGTCTGCTGTGTGCACAAGGAACTCTAAAACTAAAAGATATCAATTTCAGATTTTTACATAGACGGCTAGCGACAAATAGCTATTTACAAAAAATAGGAATTAGACAGGACAGAAAATGCAACTTTTGCCATAACGAAAAAGAAGATATGTTTCACATATTCTGGCAATGCCAAAAAAACAAAAATGTTGTGGCAGAATCTTGCAACATGGCTTCAGTCCTGTCAGATTCTCCCAAAAGACAACCAACTACTCATGGAAACAGCTTTAAGTCTTAGGCTTGACAGCTCCAATTTCAAACTCTAAATAAATTTTTGCTGCGTAATGGCTAAACACTATATTTGGATATGTTGATCAAAATAACTTTATCCAACTCAAAACATTACTTCTTGATTCATCTGAAACATATACATCACTTAGAAAACAGGACACCAAGCAACACAAAAAAAATGGAAGCCTTTTCTACCCTGGCTGGATCAGGTCTCCTGGGCCTTTGACTCTGAAACCAGTCCTTCTCTCATATATGAAACATATATTAAAATAATATACTTTGTGTAGAATATGTTTTGCCCTAAAGAAAGAAAGAAAGAAAGAAAGAAAGAAAAAAGAAAAGAATCTATAAAATAAAAATTTGTTTTGTTTTGATCTGTTTTTTCTTTTGTAATTAAATAAATTTAAGATAAAATGGAAAAAAGTAAAAGAAACATTGTGAGTCAAATGAATAATTTGTAATGCTAAGAAAAACAAGCAAGTAATTAACATGAGATGCTATTCAATGGCAGGTTACCCATTGTCACATTTCACCAGGTTTTTCTAACAATTTGCGGGTACTACTTTATACACCTGGAAAGAGAAAAGTACTGTGAGACGATAACAAAATTAAGCTCTGCTAGAAAGATCAGCTCATACATGTTTTCTTCTCAAATTTATTTAAACCTTTAATTTAATTAAGAAATAGCAACAACACAAAATTAACATTCAGCTGGCTGTGTCAGCTTTCTCAAAAATTTTAAAGCTTCATTGAAGTCTGCAGGCTAAGTTCTTAATAAAAGCTGTATCTCATATTTAACTTAGTTAAATCTTGTAGCTTGCTCCTCCAGAGTGGCGTGAAGGAGTGTTCACATCATACGGCAAGTGGATGGATGGATGGGAAACAAGGCGTAAGAGAATTCCTGGGCATGACTGGTGTATAATAAAACTTGGGATACCTGGAGTAATCCACGGACTTGATATTGATACGTCATACTTCACAGGCAACTATCCTCCTAAAGCTTCTATTCAAGCTGCCTGCCTTGAAAGTGGTAAGAGTATTTGGACTAAACATCTCCAGCTCTTTGTGAAGATGCCATGTAACAGCTCGAGGGTTTGAAACTAATACCTCTCCATTGCTCATGGTCTAAATATATAAGAAGAATATTCTGCTTTTGTGATAACGTCTCCAAATGTTTAGACTTTAACGTCTTTCAAATAGGACTCACAATAATCTTTGTGCTATCTCTAGCATCAACATCTTTACTGTAAAGTACAGGTTAGTTAGTTTTAGAACTGTTGCTGCTGGCTTGTTCTGGGGGCTTTCTAAGGGGTTTATTCTATAGCTAAGGTTCCCTTGTCCAGCAAAACTTGTTTTAACAGTGAGCTCAACCATCACAAATCAGGTTATGTCCAAATCAAGTTAAAGCAAAATTTGTTTTGTTGAATTGGAGGGGCACATGAATGAGTAAAATTTTTTAGGAATATCTTGGATTTCTTGAAGCTGAACTTTTGAAGTACCTCTAAAATACCATACCATACCATGTCCTTTCATAGATACAATTCATAGATGCTGTAAGTTGAAGCTTACCTATCATTTTCATTTTGAATTTTTATTTGATTTAACATCAGATTCAGTGATATTTCCACAACGAAAGAGTATGATGGGAAGTGCAGCTTGTGCTGACTGGGTAAGAAAAGTAGCCCAACTCACACAGGTATGTAAAGAATCATTATCTGTAAACTTTGACTCCTACTTTTAGTTTATTGGTGAAGAAGAATGCACTATTTGGATGGCAAGAGAATTACATGTACAAGAGATCTCAATTAACACGCACTTCATCAGTTTTCATGTTTTTCAGAATTTTGACATCTTAGGACAAAAGTTGGCTGGTATTTTTAACAAATACTTAGTTAATGCTATCAAAATTTCAAAGAAAGGTAATTATTAGAAAATAACCATAAAATGTTTTCACTCAAGATCTTCAGTAGAACTGCTTTCCAAAAGTATCAAGATCCTAACCATCATTTGATCAACAGCACTCTTCATTTTCCCACACATAATTTGAGTAATTGACAGAGTCAATTTCTGTGTACCCCTAAATTCCATAAAAATTTAAAGGGTAAGAGGCCTAGAGCAATTTTTTGTCATATGTTGTTATGTTATAGCCCAACATTGATCCCTTTGTGTGACTGCTTTAGTTTGACCAAGTGATTACACTGTTCCCACTGATGGTTTTGCTTCTCCATTTGTTCAGAGGTACCTCACACTCTCCAAGATATTTTATACCATCTGGCAATGAATTTTGCATGAATTTAAATTTTGATCGAATACCACTCTCACACCATGTCAACTGAACCTTAGGTCTTGTCGCTTAACAGTATTGATTGACACATAACATTCAAGGTGCTGCTATTAAGGAACCATTAGGAAATGCAGTTTGAGTTGAACAACATCTTATAAAAATACCCCCCCCCTTCCCCTCCCCAATTGAAGTTGCACATTCCTAGACAGTAAAGTGTATTGTTGTTGAATCTCTCAATGTCACAGTCTCAGTGACATTGAGAGATTTATTTACATTTCAAAGGGTATTGTCTGAAGTGCCAATTCCCATATAGCAGGTCTTTGACCTTTTTTGCAGCATGAGCACTACTTCCAGGCCAATAAGACACCATGGCACTTTGTCTTTACCTTCAAATTGCAAAGTCTATTTAGCATGGTTGCATGGCCTGGCGTATGTGGTACCCCAAACCCTTTCCATTTTGGCATCTAGTACTGCATACTTATCATGCATGTCTACCAGATGTTTTAAGCAGCTACTGTTGCATTGTCTCTAACCTGCTATCCAGCTAGATATTTTTCGGGTCCCTCACTTGACTTGTTCATATTTTTCTGTTACATACTCGCTATTTGCTTTTAACATTAAATATAATCTTGACAGAGTGGTTCTTAGGGGGTTTGATCAGTCCACACTACAGACAATTCTCCCTAGAATGTTTCTTCGAAATTTCAAGGAGTTCACCTTGAACTTGATCACAGTATTTTCTTGACTGGTGTTGCAATTCAAAAACCTTCTCAAGATTGAAATCTGATGTGAGGTTGCAGTATGGAATGTTCCAGAACTGAATCATGATGGCTGGTTGCCCTTGGTTGTTTATCATTAATGTCATACAGTGTGTATTATCTATTCCTCCTAGTGTTTCATTCATCATTTTTGGTCCTTGTCATTGCACAAGACTTGCAGTTTAGTTTCATTTTGACAACCTTACTTTGAGTCAATGCTATCACCTCAAATAAACATGTACCATAAATCTGGATTACGGTATTTGGTCTCCATTTCATAGCCATAATCCTTGGAAGGAGGGCAGCAAATTGTTTGACAAGCAAAACTCTATGAGCCATAAGGGAGGAGTGACCCTAAACGCCAGAACGGTAGAATGGTGGAAAATGACCCCAAATCCTAAAACATGGAACGGCAGAAAATGACCCCAAATCCTAAAATTTTTTTTTTTAATTTTTCACAACTTTGCCTGCTCCTGTTCGTATGTTTGGTCAAGCCTTTGTGGTCACTGGCCCCTGTATAGCCTCTAACTATGGCTTATAAATACAGGCATTTAGTTTCAACTTGTAAAACTCCCTGAAGAAGTCTACGACAGCTAGACGAAATGCATCTGAGAGTAAAGAAGTTTTGCAACTACAATTCGCAAAGTGTTCCTCATTAGTTCAGTTTTAAAAAATTGTTTAAAAAAATTGTGAAAGAAATTGGTCCAGACAATTTCTGAGCTGCCGAAGGGAGTGAAGTCGAAAAACAAATATTCAAGAATTGTTGCAAACGGTTGCATGCACACAGCTTTAAACTTAACTTTATGCTCACTTTTAATCCCATGGAGTATTTTTGTTTCTTTGGGGAAAAGAAGCTTTTTGTTCTCATCTCCACCTAGTAGCTTCTTGATTACAACCTTCTCAGAATTGGGTAATTGTGAAGAAGAGCTCCCCAAAAAACCTGTCGGCCGACTGTCGGTCAACTGTCGGCCGACAGGTTACCGACAGTCGGCCGACAGCTAACCAACAGGTTACCGACAGGTTAAGAAAAAAGAAAAATTGTGTTAAAAACGAACAGTTAACGTGACATAACAATCCGTAATGGTGATGTATGACTCAACAGACTTCACCTACTTACCGATCGACGGCAAAGTTGAAAGTATGTAAAGAAATGTTTCTTCCAAAATGTTGTTATCAGATGCGTATAGGATATATCACTTGCGTAATTTACAACACACCAAACAATCTAAGAATCGCATTGGAAGATAATTTAATCGAAAACTCGGCCAAAAACTCTGATAACCATAAGCTACGTATCAATACAAACACTTTCGTTCAAATCGCCCAACAATGCAACGCTGCCTTTTATGGTATGTTATGTATGTATCAATGATGTTTACCTTGTGCATTTGTGTTGCTAACATCGTCCTCTATCTTGCAGGTTTGGGATGAATTGCTATTTCCAATTTCAAGTTTAATAAATGATACAACTGTGAATCTTTTTACTCGTTATGTTAAGTAATAAATTACTATACGCAACAATTCGATAATTAGACTTGGATGCGTGATGCGATAATTGATTTAGGCGCGCGCCGCTAAAATCACGATTCTACTAGTGAAGTATCTTTTATATTTCACCACTCACAAAACGGCTCCTTTAGGAGCCACCAAATCTTGAAAGTCAATTGTCAACGTATTACACATGTTGGATGTTGTATCAAGCGAAAACCGAGAGAAAACATTAAGGTTTGTGTTAACGTTTCACGGACAAGCTACCGACAGGTTACCGACACATTACCAACAGTCGGCCGACTGTCGGTCCACTGTCGGCCGACAGGTAGCCTATATTTCGGGCAAAACCTGTCGGCCGACAGACGACCGACTGTCGGCCGACAGTTGACCGACAATCGGCCGACAGGTTTTTTGGGGAGCTCTTCTTCACAATTACCCAGAATTGGTTCTTGCCACAAAAACCAAACCATGGGATCCTCGACCGATAGCCTTTTCTTTGTCTTGCAACTGTTCCCGTGCAAATAATGGTAAACCGTGACAATCCAGAGATCCGTCTGAATTATACTTCCCTTTCAGGAAGGGCAATTTAAACGCCCTAGAGTTGACAATTTGTTTTGGACACCTGGTCGAGAAGAAATTCTTCAAATTCCTTTTAATGGCTACCTTCTGCTAACTTTCTTTTGCCTTTTCACCCATTGAGAAATTCCCATGTGCAGGACCCCTTGCAAACCTCTCTTCACCTAGTGTTACTCAAGGTCTAAAACTTAATTGTGGATGAAGAAACATTTGTATTGAAGGACTCATAATGAGGGCCTGCTCACATGCTTGTCTAAGTTTGGAGCTGGGGCTGAACATTGTTATCTTTTGAGAAGCCTGAAAACGCTGTTATGTTCTCACATTTACAAGCATATGTATATTGTTGTTTCATTAAATCAATGCAGATGTGACCAGGAAACGTATCAAAGTTACAATTGTTTATTGTAATGTGGTATATATGTCAAGTTGGTTTTCACATGTTGTGTGACTTTTTATGCTGCTACTAAAACTCTTGGTAAATTTAGCATAACAAAAGGTAATTAAACAGGTTTACAACATGAAAATGTAGCCATCTTTTTGTGCATAATGGTTCATTATTATTCATACCTTTCAGTAAAGGAAAAGAAATTAATAACACTTGATTTTAGTCACACACGTTATTGTTGTGGGAATGAATATGCTAAGCGCTTGAGTGCCTTTGTACAAACAGTTTGTGCAACATGACATCCTTTCCGTGTTTTAGGATTTGGGGTTATTTTCCACCATTCCGTGTTTTAGGATTTGGGGTTATTTTCCACCATTCCGTATTTTAGGATATGGGGTCATTTTCCACTGTTCTGTGTTTTAGGATTTGGGGTCATTTTCCACCACTCCATGTTTTAGGATTTGGGGTCATTTTCTGCCATCCGTTCTTCCTTTGTTCCAGCTTTTAGGGTCACCCATAAGGGAGACTGCAGTCTCTGTAATTATACCCCCTATCTTAGGTGTACTATGTCCATTGCTACAGACAATGTGATTGTGGGGGCATTCTACATGTGGCTTCAGATGAGCTTTGCTATTCGGGGTGTCTGGAAAGTGGCTCCTTCAGATTTAACACTTAACTCACAGGTCACCGTTGTGACTGTTTCATTGAATTATTACCAGTGCAGGAACTTCATGGATTTCTCTATTACTCACAGAGTCAAATGATACTATAGCTCTCAGATACTGTCTTAAATGATACAGGCCTCTTAAATGTTGGGTCTGTTTAGGTTTCAATTTATCACATGTGAAATACCCAAGATGTTTCAAAATATCTAATCACACTCATGTGAACATTCAAGTACAACAATTATGAGTTCTTTTAGGATCAGGTATTTGAATGGATTATTTTGTTACACTCCTTTTAATGTGTGCCCTTAAAAGTGTCACTTCAAAATATCTGTTAGCCCTTTAACTCCCATGACTGACCAAGACAGAATTTTTCCTTACTTTAGCAGTACAAGTGATGAGAATAAAGAAAAATATCAATGATGGGATAAATAATTGATCCAATACCAAATTCTCCATACTAACATAATGAGAATCATTTGACAGACAGGGGAATGCAATGTTAGGAGTTAAAGGGTTAAATGTGATGTGACATTTATATTGATAAACTAATGAACTCACACATCAGCCACAACATTTTGGTGCACAACTGAGTGTGTGATTTGTTTTATTCTCTGATGCAGGAATGGACATATATTTTACCAATGACAAAGCTACAACCAGGTTACCCTTCGACAGCTCATAACTTTTTCAACATCAACAACTCCCAAAGGTGGACTCATCTCAGACTTAATATCTATCCAGGTAAGTTAATGAGAGCAACTTGTAGGATTTCCAGTCCTTTGTTGATTAAAACTACAGAAAAATTTGAACAGCGTGTTCAAGACTGTCTATGGCTTCACTCGATCAGGAACATCTCCCCTCCTTGAAGATTTTAGATATATGAAAATTCACATATTTGCACTGTGGTGGAAAGATGAAATTAGGAGATCCTCGCAGCTATGAACACTACTGAAACGAGTAGTTGTAAATAGGACCTGAAAAAAATTTCAGGCCCGTACGGGATTTGAACCCATGACCTCTGTGATGCCGGTGCAGCGCTCTACCAGTTGAGCTAACAAGCCAACTGGGAGCTGGTCAATGAATTGGGTCCAAATAAACATCCAAGTGAATGAAGATTTTAGATATATGAAAATTCACATATTTGCACTGCGGTGGAAAGATGAAATTAGGAGATCCTCGCAGCTATGAACACTGCTGAAACGAGTAGTTGTAAATAGGCAACGAGTAGTTGTAAATGTTGCAAACAGGAATAACCTGATCACTGACAAAGAGGAGTTTGTAGAGGGCTGGGCTGAATACTTCATAGCATATAATAGTGTTCTCGACAGCCCTTCTCCATCAATGACAAACACTTACTAACCTCCCAACCAAAGCTGAGGTGGAGAAAGCTGTCATATCTGATGTAGACTGTAGAGTATTCTTCACCACCTTTGCCCTTTCTCTGGAGCTTAGTGATACTATAAATTATTGAGAAGTTGAAATCTGATTTTAAATGCAGTTTGATCTATATTTTACCAGGACAAGTTTGTCATAGTGTAGACAAGTTCATTCCACTATGAACTGTAGTTTTATGAAAATTCCATGCATTTCATGTGAAAAACCCATGAAGATCATTTCATGGCCCATGAATACTGCAAAATGAAATTTCATGGGGTTATTTTTAGCCCTGAATTTTCCATGAATTAGGATAATTTTTTTCATGACGCATGAATTTCTTCAAAGTCTATTTTTATGACCCATTGATTTGCCATGAAAGTCATCAGAATTAATTTCATGACCCATGAATTTCTTTATATGCCTACTTTCATGACCCATGAATTTCTTCAAAGTCTACTTTCATGACCCATTAGTTTCCCCAGAAAGTCATCAGAATGAATTTCATGCCCATGAATTGCAATCAAACAGCATTTCATGGGCTAACAATTTATTTGTTTTGGGAGAACAAAATTAATGGGCCATGAATATTCCCTGAAATCTGTTGCCCATGAATTTCATTGATGAATTCATAGGCCATTAAAAGTGGTAATAATGAGTTCATCACAGTCACTGATTTATCAACGAGCTGACTTTCATGATCCGTGGAACTAACTTGTTATAAATTTATGCACTGATGGAATTTTGGTTTACAGCGCGAAAACCGTCGAATGAAAATGTCCCTAAACATCTTAAGTGGCCTTTGTTAACGTAAAATGTACAGGAAATCACAAAACAATGACTAAAAACAATGGATCTTCAATTTGCTCCTTTGTTGAGACAAATAGGGCTGGAGGCAATGACCCAGATGTTTGATCCTCACTTTGATTTTTTGGGGCCTTTTTGCCTTCGCCATGCCTGGACGACTTTGTTGAATTTTTTCTGCCTCACTGCTGGCTTTGATTGTTAGCCATGACTCTGGAAACCTGTTCAAGGCCTTCTCTTACATTCTTACGGCTGAGGAATCTTCTAGGGCTTTTCCAGTAAGGCACCTCCAGAGTAGAGATGCTTACGTTGCACAGCAATAGGACGCATTGCATCTACACGAAATGTGGAACAAAACAATGAAAAATCAATCACTTTGTCACCTCAATTTGGAACTTTGAATAGTGTGCAAATGTAACCTGAAAAAAATGCTATTTTTACCTCGTTCATAGAGTCGCCGGTTAACAGAGTCAGGCCATCTTCTCAGTCGGGATGAAACGTTGCCTTCATGTATTCATTGAGATCGCCTTCTACAACATCGTTGCTGATTTCGTGATCGCTTTCACAGGAATCACTGTCGATGTCAGCTCTGACTTTCTTGGACTCTGATGTGCTGTCGATTGTTACTAGCTTCGAATTCCAAATACCGAACAGCTTTTTGTGCTGCTTTATTTTGTAAGATTACAGACGCAGCAACGAGACCTCTTCGGAGTCACTTCGTAACGTCGAACACGATAACCTGTGAGGTCACTATGTGACCGCTGACCTATGATGGCTGCGATGACCTAAGGTCACCACGTGAAAGTACACGTGATTTACGAAGAAGTGGCGGTTTTTTTCGTACCTCGAACGGAATGGTTCCATTCCAATTGCATTTCTCGTAGCGTTTGTGTAGCTGTCGCTTTTTTTCCAGATCAACGCAATGGACCGTCTGAAAAGTTTTTTCAAAGGGGTTTCCTCAAGATGAAGTTATCGATATGTATTACAACGTGAAGGGGTAAGTTCAAGCTTGGTCATCTTATTACGTGTAAACATCGGAGCGCGCGCTAACTATTGATTTAACTTGAAAATTTTTATTCTGTGATCATCTGGCGAAACATCACAAGAGTTTGTATGGAAATACCTACGACCGTTCTTAGGAATAAAAAATACAGTCAAATTCTGAATACGAAATACCTCACCTCACTTCCATAGTGCGTCGCTTAGTATCTGACGGCTTCATGTTGAAAAGAACCTGTTTTGGCGAGTTATCCATTTCTAGGTTTACTACGTACATAAGAAAGGCTCTTAGATAACTGATGATATGCTCCCTTTATTTTGCAAACAGTGAAGAGTGTTGGTCTACAAAACTGATGAAAGGAAATGCACACTTGCTAAAGCAGCCTATCTTGGTCCAAACGATGATAAAGATGCAAATAGTAATGATAACCGAAAGAAGGATGGCACATTCAGGTGGCCAAAACAGAGAGACACTGACATAGTCAGCCATAGATATATCTTCACACATGCAAGAGTGCAGAAAGTTGGTAATTGTTTTGTTGTTAGTTACCTTGAGAGTATTGATCACAAGTGTAAAACATATCAAGAAAAAATGTACATGAATGCTGTTACATAAATAGACATTATAATAACTGTCCATAACATTTTACACATGATATTAGACGAAGGAAATGATATTTGAAGTTTAGACAAAAATACATCAAGCCAGTGAGTATATTTTCAATAATTTCGTTCAAATATTTTTCACATCAAATTTATTATATACCTTCAGAAATATAGGAGCAGAATCTGTCTCCACAAGGAAAATCAGTGATATCAAAATAGAGCTAAAAATCATTAACATCTTAATTTTATGCAGAAAATTTCATACCAACTTTTTTTATTTAAGAAAGTGTAAACTGAATTATCACAATTTTGGAATCCTAAAGTAATATTTATGTACAGCTGGTGAAACAAAATAAACTATCAGAGAATCCAAACTTCTGGTCATGTCTTTCATGTGTGTGTGCTTGTACAACAGGACCAAGAAGTTTCACAGATAGGTTAGTTCTTCAGTGTATAATTTAAGTGATAGTGTATGTATTACAGTTATGGTATACTGCAAGCTATACACTGTAGTACAGTCTTTGGTACAAGAAAAGTGAAGAATTTTTAGTTCCAAATTCATAGGGTTTTCAAAGAATTTTCATGGTGCTTGCATATTCCTAACAACCCCATGAAAACTAACTGGCAATTAACTTTCATGTGCCATGAAAAAACCAGGTAGAGGCCATGAAAATTCAAGGAAAATTTTCATGGTCAATGAATTTTTAATATATTCACAGGATATTCATGGGTCATGATTTGCTGCAACCCATTAAAAACTAGTGAACTTTGACACCATGAAATTTTGGGCTTGAAATTCATGGGTTTCTCAGTACCTTTGAAAAGGCCATGAAATGCCATTTTCATGGGTATTTCATGGCTTCTAGGTCACTTTACTCAATATTTCATGGGTCGTGAATATGGAAATTTTCACAGGTTTTTCATGGGATTTTTCAGGTCTTTTTCATGGCACTGAGACCATGAAAATGTCATTGATTTAACCATGAAAATCCTGTGAAAAATCTGTGAATTTACAATGAATTATTTCACAAGATTTTCATGGGTTTTGAGTTCATAGTGTTCTATGCCCTAAGGGTATAAATAATCACAAGTTACTGTTTTGCTTTTTTTTTTTTATAGATGGTGGGGTTGCACGACTAAGAGTGTATGGAAAAGCAGTCAAGGATTGGAATCACTTGGACAAAAACAAGGTTAAATTTTTACTACTTTGAAAATAGTGACATCCTACAGTTCTTTTATTCATTAATATAGTAAACTCAGACTTAAAAGCAATAAATTTTAAAACCTTCCACCCTTCTCTTAGTACTGGTGAGTGGAGGCTGGGAGGAAATATCTATCACTACAATACTACCTACTTATTGATTGCCCTGGGTCCATGTGTTGTGACCTAGAGCCAAACTCATTCCATAAGCAGTTAATCATATGACCACTAATTTTGGAAAATTTTGGTATTTTTTTTCAACCAAAATGGAATTTACTTACATTCAAAAGAAGGGTACACCCAGGGCAACAACTAAAAATATTCTGCAGTTAAAATTTCTTTCTTTTTTTCTTTGAGTCAAAACAAGAAATTCTTCATTCATGGAGAGGCCTCAAACTCATTTTCTCATGCATGTTATTTGAAGCTAAAGCCCACAATTTCAATCCACTCCCTTGGAAAATCCAAAAGAGCTGTGTGGGTACAGGGCCGGAGGAGACACAAAGAAGACACAAAATAAAGTCAAATACACATTGGTCAATGTTGATGTAGCCATGATAGGAAGATAGAACGAAACATTCACAAATATTACCACTGCCAACTGTAAACCTCAGTGCACCTTGTGTGATGGTTAAGCAGGATAAACACATTTTTGCCACACAGGTGCCTGTTGACCTGGCTGCTATGGAGAATGGTGGAATGGTTGTAGGTTGGAGTGACATGCACTTTGGGCACCCTCGCAATCTTATTGCTCCTGGGTTAGCAGCTAATATGGGTGAAGGCTGGGAGACGGCTCGCAGGGTAAGAATTTGTTTGGTTGGAACCTCTCTATAGCAGCCCTCCTTTTTTAAATAGTCCACATTGTTCCCTTTGGTGGATGGAGCAATGCACAAAATTAATTCTAAATGATTTGAAGTTCTCATCAAGGAGTTTATCTTAAAATTCTCTTATGCTTAAATTTTAAAGTGGAAAGACAATGTCAACTTAGAAAGTTCAGAGCTTTCAAGTTAATGAAATCCATTCACCAGGAATTATAATTATTCATCAACAACAATAATACCCTCATTGATTACACCTTATAATTTAGTACAGCTAAATATATGGTGCCTTAGCCTGGAGTAAGGCCTGATGTGGAAATTTCCCTTTACATAGATAATGCGGTGGAGATTTTGCAAACTACACCACACAAATTTTTCATTTCTCACTTTTGGTAGTTCTTGTATGGTTATTATTATTTGGTAGGTTGCAAACCCAAATCCCACTTGCAGTGAACTGACTGATCCATTCTTCTGGCCTGTGGAGTTTTCCACAGGGATTGTTTTTTCTCAAGTTACAGACTTCCATTTTGCAAATTACAAATTTCTATTTTGCAAATCATTAGCAGTTTTCTATTTCGCAAATCATCAACAGGTTTCTATTTCACAAATTACAGATTTCTACTTTGGGAATTACAGATGTCAATGAGAATTGTTTTCTCATAACATAATGTGGTAAGAACAACAGTTACACCCTGGCTTGGTACCCTTGTGTCCCTGATTTGTTCTTTCTGCATTTTGTTGACATATAAAATGTGAAATTGCACACAGAAAAATAGAATCTGGTGACTATCAATGCAAAATGGCGAGAGTGATCATGGCACTGATCATAGCATTATGTCTCATAACAATTAACTAGTAAATGGTTTTTTGTAGCTTGATCGTCCTAGTATAATTGAGGTAGGAGAAGATGGATGCTTAAAAGTACCAGGTTAGTCAATTGAAACTTTTTAATAAGATCCCTGTACTTGTGACCTCTGCAGTTAACTGTGAAAAAAAGGAATGAAAATGGATATAAATAAACTTGACATAAATTATTTGATGCATGATGTTTAGATTTTTAATTATTATAGCTCTGAGAGCAAAATGTTGTCATTACCCTCTGCTGTAATAGTTCTCTACAAACATCTTTTATCACCAGCTGTGAGCACAGAGCACATATGCAAAGTTGGGTAATTGTGAAGAAGAGCTCCCCAAAAAACCTGTCGGCCGACTGTCGGTCAACTGTCGGCGGACAGGTTACCGACAGTCTACCGACAGCTAACCAACAGGTTACCGACAGGTTAAGAAAAAAGAAAAATTGTGTTAAAAACGAACAGTTAACGTGACATAACAATCTGTAATGGTGATGTATGACTCGACAGACTTCACCTACTTACTGATCGACGGCAAAGTTGAAAGTATGTAAAGAAACGTTTCTTCCAAAATGTTGTTATCAGATGCGTATAGGATATATCACTTGCGTAATTTACAACACACCAGACAATCTAAGAATCGCATTGGAAGATAATTTAATCAAAAACTCGGCCAAAAACTCTGATAACCATAAGCTACGTATCAATACAAACACGGCCGACAGTTGACCGACAGTCGGCCGACAGGTTTTTTGGGGAGCTCTTCTTCACAATTACCCAAAGTTGTAGAAAAAGGGGGATTCTGGTACATTTTGAAAACAACCGTGACTTTTAAGGCATTTCATGAAATTTAACCTTGATTTCAAGGCAACTTGAATTTTTCACAGGTGAATAATATCCACAATGTCTCACTCATGAGTTCTGAATATTATCATCTTCAGTAGTCTGAATATTATTATCTTGAGTGGTCATCTTGAACGATTCTCTTGAAAGATTCTCTTGAATGCTTCTCTTGTTGCACCATCGGGGTGTGGATTGTTTGTATGAATAATTCATGCATTTGCTTCATCACACATGATATGCGTGAATTTTGCAACATCATCTGAAATTCAAGTCTTTGCACATGCAAGCATGCTTCATGGTTTCATTCGACAGGATGGGTATCAATTTTGTATCTTCTTATGAAGAAGTTGTGGTGTGCCTCGATTTGTTCTTTTGTCATAAGCTTGTCCCTGTAAATGAGAAAAGTATGACAGTCTTAGTTTAAACCTTCATGAAAATCATTCGCTCTTTTCATCGATCTCAGGAGTACAAGAGACAATGATCTTTATGGAAATGGATTGAGATTGGTGGACATAGAAGAAGGAGTTCAGCTCACAATTAACAGGAAAGCATCAGGCTCAGGGAATGTTAAATGTCACATTTTAATCCTCTCAGAGGCTGAGCTCAACATCATTAACCATGGGCTTGAAAGCATGACTTATTAATGAGACAACTTCTTGTTTACAAAGACACTGTTTTGAAAATCTTCATGCAAACAATGAACATGCTGATGGCCAAACAAGAGAATATTTCAAGAGAATTGTTCGAGATGATCTTTCAAGATGATAACATTCACATCCTCTTCAGAACTCACGAGTGAGACATTGTGAATATTATTTACATGTGAAAAATTCAAGGTGCCTTAAAATCAAGGTTGTCTCCAAAATGCATAGGAAATGTTTTTTGAAGTTAAGGTTAAATTTCATGAGTTGCTGTAAAAATCAAGGTTGTTTTCAAAATGCACCAGAACCCCCTTTTTTCTACTACTTACATTTCTACAACTTGCAACTTAGCTCCATACTTCAGAAAATTTGTCAATCAATCAAGCCAAGAAATCAAGTGACTATACAATGGTCAATGCTCACCATACTTACGAGATGTTACTTTTAAAGCAAGCAACCTGTTACATTGCTGGCACAGGTTTTTGCATTGCATGTGTGGTGATGATGTTGGAGTAGGTAATGTCTATGTATGCATCCATCTGTGACTAGGACATCTCATTTCCATTGGCAAGGAAACATAAAATAAATGTGATATGTGCAATCTAGTGAAGTGAACATACTTGAGAGCAGTGCAATGGCAAGGTGTATTATGGGCACCAGATTGATCATTGCACATGTGCTTTGTATAGGCAAGTAGATGTTAAAAAGATGTATGTGAGAAGTTGATTAACAATTCAGGTTTTTGGCTTGAAATCACATTCTATGTCACAGTTGAGAACACTTTTTGTGTATTTTACAATTTACACTGAGCATGCCCAGCATATTTATTGACAGCTACTAGCTGTGTCAAATGGAAATAACGATTCAAAGTCAATGTTGAGGAGACGATGTTAACTTAATGGTCAGAAATGAGGTAGAAAGATATGGAACAAAAATTAAGAGGCAAGAAGAAAGTTGGGAGTAGCTCAAAAGCAATTTAAAAAGGCTTGCTTGCACATGTAGAGATATAACAAAGAACAAGTAATACCACAGCTGAAGTCAGGAACATCTGTGGTAGAGAAGAATACAAAAGAGAGCAGGAAAAAATAATGGGGTTGGAAGGCAAAGATCTAGTTAAAAGGGACTTGAAAAGAAAAGTCAAAGGGCTTCTGATACCACACAAAATAGATTTCAGTAACAAAAAAATCAAAAGGTGAAAAGGTCCAGAGAAAAATGATGAAGATCTGGTGAAAAAAAAACATGAAAAAAAGAAGAAACAGGGGTCATGAAGGCAGATGGAAAAGAAATGAAGAGCAAAAAATTCATGGGAAGGAGAGGTCAAAAGGAAAAGTTGAAGATATGATTATTTTTCATCTAGAGCAGGAAAGTGAAAAATCAGCTCCTCCAATTACAAATCAATACAATTTTGCAAGAGATGTCAGAGCTATGTTTGTATTTTGAAACAGAGTCCTTGCAATAATATTATTTGTTCTGAGCTCAAGGTTAGAATATGAAAAGTTGTCCTTGATGTTATCCTATTACAAAAATGGAGCAGTTCTTTAATAGGATCAGCTTAAAAATTCATGAATTATCTCAGATTTAAAAACAAGAAAAAAAGGGATAGAAGGGAGAAAAAGATCATAAAACTCTAGAAGGAAGTCTTACATAGTGCTACCTAATTTCCTCTTTGGCTTTTCAGGTTTTTCATAATACGATGAATGATTAATTTGTATATAGTGCTTTTTATATAAAATATTCAAAAGCACTTTTTATCTGAAATTTTCAAAAGGGCTTTACAATTTGAAGAAAATTAAAATATTTAAATTTAAAATCTAAAATACCATTAAATATCATGCTTTTTTGATGGGCATGTCTTCAACTGTTTCTTAGAAGTAACATAGTTATGAGGCGTTGTAATCAACTTTGCAAGCTACTATTCCACTTAGATGGACCAGTGAGGCATTAAGGCTTGATCACCTAAACTCTTGCAACTCACATAAGACACCTCTAACACAGCAGGTTCATTGGACTGCAGAGAAGTTCTGAAAAATCCCTTTTCTCTGATGTGATGACAGATGCAACATGGTGCCATACCAACAAAAGTTTTTAAAACAGATAATAATACTTTGAACTTGACTCGAAACTGTACAGGTAGTCAATGAAGGTCTTTGAGGTAGAAATAATATGAGATATGAGGGTGAGATGTGTTAGGATGTGATTTCTTAGTTGTTTGGTTTTGTAGAGACCCTTAAAAGCTTTGCGGCAATTGTTCCCTTTATGACAATCCTTGGTCATGCTTTAGTCAAACCAAGAACCTGAATTTCTGGCACTTTTTACTGGCTCAACAGTAGAGTCTCCAACCATGTTAGAGTTGGTCGATATTTATTGTGGACAGCTGACCACAGGTACCAAAAATCAAGAATTCAGCTCTATAGAGTCATTTATTATGAGATAAATGAAAATAAGGAGTAGATCTGAGTGTTGTCTACAAAGGCATGCACAGGTGGAAATAATGTTTTCTTACAAGCAGAGGAGAAAAAAAAGAACGGAACCCAGACAGGTTCTTTGAGGCACTCTACAGGATAAGTTGACTCATTTGATAGAGGGCATGTTTTCGAAAATGATTAGTAAGACTGCAACCATTTAAGAGCAGTATCTGTTATACCAAAGTCATTTTCTAAGGTATTCAGTCACAAGGAGTGGGTCAACCACATCAAAGGGGGCATTAAAATTCAAGCTTTGGATTGTAGTGTTTTTACAAATACTGAAATCCATTCCACGAAAGAGAACATCAATGTAAACAATTACTCACAAAATATGTGAATTTTGCAGAATGGGAATCTGTTAGAGTGAGGATCCACCTATAGCTAATGTAGCCTGGAATTGGCAGGTGCCCTCCTCTTTCAGTTTATGTTTTTTATTTTGACTGTGCCTCCTCTCCTTTAAATTCAAAATTAAGTTTACATTAGTATTGTTTTTTCCCAAAAGTATAAAAAATGAATGACACTTGTTTGTAAGTTGCCTTATGCAAACATAAACACTTGCATTAATCAGGCCTACTAAAAATGTATTGCTGATTAATCATCAATACCATAAACACATTTATATCATTCAATGACAGGTTGTGAATGGGCAGTTATTCAATTAGGACATCAAGGAATTTTGAAAAAGGTGGGATTTTTTTAATTATACATATAAAATACAATAAAGAATTCAGTTACTGTCTTCTAGCTAGAGGAAAGTGAAGTTGCAGAAAATTAAATTTTTGTCCTTTCTTATTTCTTTTGTTTGTTGTTTGTTTGTTTGTTTTTGTAGATTGAAATTGACACCAATCACTTTAAAGGCAATTTTCCCCATTCCTGTGTAGTGGAAGGTAAAATTAACTAAATGGTGATGATGATCCATGACAAGGATATTAATTATTTCAATATTGATAATATTATTGATCCTGATAAGATCAAAACTATAACAAAATACTGGAAGGTGATTGTTTCTCACCAGCCCAATTTGAGCACCATTTAGACAGTGTTTGCATCATGCTTGTAATTGGTCAGTGTTATAGGACAGTATACACATGCTGTATGTGTACACTATTGGATATGGATTGGTGGTAGGATTTTGTGTTGTCCAGTTCTGTCTGTAATGGTACTTGTAATAAACAAATTGGACTCTCAGCATGTCTTTTGATTTTGTTCATCACTAGAATGATTACAGACCAAATTGGATATACCATAAAAAATAAGAGTCACAATAATAACAGTGGTAATCGTGATAACAAATCTAGGATGTGAATACGAGTGATCTTCACAATAATGAACAAAACTTAAGCAGTAGTGAAAATGAGGGCGTATCATCTCATAGAGGCCTAAATTTTTCATGCCTTATTTTAGCTACTGCTTAAGTAGCTTTCATCACTGCAAATATCTCTTTCATATTCATTTCTTAACCTAAAGTTCACTTACATGATTTTCATATATTTAAAGTCATTTAAGACTAGGATGCTTGGTGAAGGGTGACACTGGAGGATGTGGGGTTTGATTCTAAAGGGGGAACTCAGATTTCTTTCACCCAAACCTGTCACAAGACAAACAATATCTTTGTTTGGGGACTGCACTAAGTGACTTTGCCATAATTCTTACTCTGACTATTCATTCACAATTGCAGCATTGCTGATGGTAATAAATATGCAGGATGCATGTAATATCTGAACCTACCTTGTAGTGATGACCTACTACATGTAGCTCACCAAATAATTCTCAGTAACTCAGTGCAAGATCAGCCCAAAGTCTGAAAGTCTGGGGATTGGCTCCTGGTGGGGAACTCTGAGGGTGGGGGGGTGCATATTGATGAGTTTACAAACACTACTGTACACTGTAAATTATACTGGTATCATTAATGTTGTCAGTGACAGTGAGTATTCCATAAACAATTTATAAGGGAATCATCATACCCAAGATGATAAAAAAGCAATGTACAACAACAGGATAAAAGAGAATGTTGCAGGTTAGAAAATCATAGACCCTGAACAAAATCATACTGAACACCTTATAACAGCTATTGGAGGTTGTTCACGAGTTTTCATTTTATGAAGTCTTCCTTAAATTTCTGATTAGTTTCCCTAATTTTTTGCAGCCGGTAGTTTCTTTGATAAGTTTGGTATTGTTTATAATGATTATTGTCATTATTACTATTGTTGCTGTTGTTGTTATTATTATTGTTATTATTCTTGGTAGGGGTCTTTGTGCCATACCTTAAAAGATTAGATGCTTCCACTGATGACTGGTCATCACTAAAATGGAAAACAATTTTACCCACTTCCAAGGTGCTCTATTCTTTTTTTAAGTTATGCCATACCACATCCTTCTTGTTTTTCTAATTTAATTTCTAAACATGTTTTGAAGCAAAACAGCTGCACAAAAGGCTTTCAGAATTTTTTCAGTAATAAGCTTGATTGAGGTTATGTCACAAACAGGATGGTTCCCTGAACCACCCACCTAATCTGATTGTGGAGGCCATAGGAAAAAGAGGAATATACCTCAAGATCAAAACAAATAAATCGGTAGACTTCTATATTTTTACGGTGGAAAAGTCCTTTTTTAAGAAGAAAAAAGGAAACAGTTTGCTGTTTTGTAAGAGAAATCTTACAAGGGCTAAACCCTAAAAATTCGCGATCTTTTATCTTAAGCTAAAACGATGAGTGTTGCCTATTCCTACTTGCTTTTCTTCCAATGAGAATGGGGCGGAAGGTTTTTTAAAGATGCTGAGGCAATATCTTTCATTTTGAGGATCTCTCCCTGGACATGTTTGATTTATTTTTACCTTACCTCAAGCACGTTGAATTACAACAAAGCACCGCTACAGCGCTCGGAATTGGCTCCTTCACTTTGCAAACCTGTTAATTTACTCTTATCATGATGAAGTTTGCTCGCGCGGTATTTCTTGCTTGACACGCGCGTGTTCAGAGATTTTTTGTGTCTTTGGTAGTTTTCCTTATCGTGGAGTCCACCCCAGTTCGTGGAATTCTTTGGAGTACCCTTAAAGCCTTCGGGTGGTGCATTACTTTATTATTTTTAAAGGGATTGACCTTTTAAGATGTTGTAGTGAACTTACTTTTATTATATATTGATAAATACATTTCCTATTTTTCAGTTGTCTCCACACAAGGGTCACTTCTTCTCCAAGCTTGAGGAATGTGGTGTCGTTTCACATGTACGGCTAACTATTTATCCAGACGGAGGTATCAGTCGTCTGAGATGTTGGGGTTTGCCTGACCTTTCCAGCAAGTCAAGCTTGTGATTCGTCCTTAAACTTTGACTTTCCCATTTCCCATTCCCATTTCCTTTCCCATTTCCCATTGGCGCGCTCTGCCACTGAACTATAGAAGACTTGTGGCAAGCTATGCCGTTTTATAAGGTCCATGGAGACAAACTTCCTGCATATTGCTAGGAAGTGGAATGTCGATATGTTATGTTTATGTGCAACGATGATGCAAATGACGATTGAAAATTATAATCAAGTTGATGTAAGTGAAGAAAGATGTTATTGAGCTCACGCTCCGAACCAGTTGTCCTTCATGTTTTTTCCCGTAAGGATTAGCGCACCCATGGCATACCGGTACTATTCGAAAACATTTGCGGCAACATAGCTGCTGCAAGTACATGTCTTAAAGCCAAATACGAAGCTGTTTCATTGAACAGTTTGGTTGTTAGAACCGATGTTCACACGGTCAGATTTTCATTGATTTTTTGAAAATTATCACAAGAATCTGAAGTATATTTCTTAGGGCTAGGACAATAAAATTTCCTATTTCACTTTAGAAATTGTTTTAATGGTTCTTCACGGCATACGAAAGACAATACGAAAAACGGCCCGAAAAGTTTCTCCTGTGCCTCAGCAATACCCTTCTACGGTAAGTTTCCTTAGTGGTAGGGAAATTAAACTAAAATTGCAGGAGAGCTCAACGTAACAAACAGGGTACAAGGAAAACTGTAAGCGTGCAAGATAACATAACAATCGGGCAATAACGAAATTTAAGAAAGTGCAAAAAAACTGACGTAACATTCGGCGACAAAAATGAAAAGTAAAAGTATACAAGAGTAGAGATACTAACGTAACAATCAAGAAACAAGGAAAGCTAAAAGTGTATGAAACACTAGCGTAACAATTGGGAAACCAACGAAACTTTAAAAAACGAGAAGTACTAAGGTGAAGATAGGAAAACAAGGAAACTGAAAGTCTGACACATACTAACGAAACAAACAAGAGATCAAGGAAAACTAAAACAGCGCGAGAGACCAAAGTAACGGGAAAACTTAAAGTGCAAGTGATAACCAAAATAACAATCCGACACAGCAAAAATGAAAGTGTGCGATATATAGAGGTAAGAATTCGGCAACCAGAAAAACAAAAAGCGTACGAAACAGTAAATTAACATGCAGAAAACAAGGAAAACTAGAAGTGCAGGACATACTTACGTAACAATCCAACACAAAGGAAAGCGAAAAACTCACGAGATATGAACGCAATAATAAGAAAAAAAGATCAATAAAAGTGTACAAACTACAATCGAATAACAAAGAAATAGTAAAAGTACACAAATCAGTAACCTAATGATGGGACATCAACCAAACTGATTGGTCAGAACGGCAAAACTGACCAATCAGTTTATACGAACCGGACTTGGAACATTCGAGTGACAAAAACTACTCACTTGACCCTGGTGAGGACTTTGCTCAGGTTATCGAAACGTCATGCACTACTTCCCATAACAGTCCTTCCCACGACTTTAGTCACCCGCTCGATCAAACAACACTTTTACATGTTACCCCCGGGTTGAAATCATTTACTGTAAAAGAGTGGCAGTTACTGACGTAACAATCAGACATCAAGGAAAACTAAAAGTGCACAAAATGCTGACATAACAATCAGACAACGAGGAAAACTTAAAGTGTTCGAGATACTAATGTAACAATCGCACAACAGGGAATGCAAAGCTAAATGTGTGGAGATACTAACGTAATGATCGGACAACAAGAACAAACCAAAAGTTGGTGAGACATTAACACAACAATCGGAAAAAAGGGAGGTTAAAAGTGCACAAAATACTAACAAAAGTAGTGTAAAAAAATAAAAGTGTATGAGATATCAACGTAACAATCAGAAAATATGGGAAATTCAAAGTGCGCAAGATACCAACGTAACAATCGAACTCCAGGGAAAACTTAATATGCACAAATTACGAACGTAACAATCTGGCAACAAAGAAAATAAAGTAGTGAGAATTACTTAAGTATCAATCGGTTAGCAAGGAAAACTGAAGGTGTACGAATTAAGAACGAGACATACGGCGACACAGAAAAACTAAGAGTACAAGATACGAACAAAAATTCACGAGATACTAACGTACCTAAAAGAAAAGAAAACAAGAAAAACTATACTAATGTAATGATCGCACAGCAATAAATACTAAAATTGTGCAGGATACTAATGACACAACCGCACAACAAGGAAAACGAAAAGTGCACAAACTAAGAACGAAACAAACGCACACCAATGAGAGCTAAGAGTGCACAAATTACGAAAGTAACGTATAGTGATAAGGAAAACTAAATGAGAGAGAGTTACTAACGTAACAATCAGACACCAAGGAAAACCAAAAGCGCACAAGATACTAACGTTACAACAGGACAAGGAAAGCTAAAAGTGGCGAGTAACTAACCTAGCAATTGCATCAGAAGGAAAGCTTAAAGTGCACAAGATGCCAACGTAACAATCAAACAACAAGAAAAAATAAGTGTGCGAGATACTGACGTAAAAATCGCACAACGGGGATAATTAAATGTATGGAGATGCAAACGTAATAATCGGACAACGAGGAACACTAAAAGTGCCTCAGATACTAACATAACAATCGAATAAAACGGAAAAAAAGTGCCCTAAATGCTAAGATAACAATCAACATCAAGGAAAACTAATAGACTGCAAGATACTAAAATTCAAATCAGACATTAGAGAAAACTAAAAGAGCAAAAGAAAAAACATAGAAATCGAAAAACAAGGAAAAGTAAGAGTGTAGTAGTGGGGATAACAAGGTAATTTAGTATTTTAGTATTTGAGCGAATGGAAAAGTTGTGCAGCACACAATTGTGTGTTCCACGATTCCTCCATTCGCTCTGACGAAGGGCTAACGCTCGAAACGTCAGCTTTGAAACTCTTTACCGTAGCAAATTCACGTTATCAACTCAGTTGATAATACTAAATTACCCTGTTATACTCTCCCACCGACGTTTCTTTAGAAACTTACCCCCTTAAATACAGTAGTAGAGATATGCCAGTTCTGGGACAAATCAACTTGGTGGGAGAGTCAACTTCATTTCACCTTAATTCTATCGGCGACTTTCATTTTAGAAAACATCTATATTTTTTCTGTAGAAATTTCATATTCTCTTGAGTTTCACTTCTTTCGTAATAGTTTATACCCATTAGTACGAGTAGTTATTTTGTCTTTTGATCTGTGCCTCTTGTCATCGTTTGCTGAGAGGGCTATCTCGTCCACAATTTAAATGAAAAGTTCATCATTTGGCGAGCTTACACAGTTCATCCTCCTGTGTGGAATTTCTCTTGTTAAAATAGTTCTCTTGTAGTCTTCAAAACCGATATTCTTAATGATTACATTCTTTGTGATTCCTTTGCATTTCTTCTTTTCATATTTATCAGTCTTATAGCTGTACAACTTTGCTCTCAAACCAACGAACTCCGAAATTTGCTTTCCTCCAGATTCAACTTTCATCATCCCGATGACTTTCTTGTTCTTTGCTGGATAAATTGGGTAGTCTTTTGGATAATTTGATGCATCAAACTTTAAATCTAGATCTTCAGAGATATCAGTACAAAAGTCTTCGGTCAGTGATCTCATACATCAGTGAGTCAGAGTCTGTAAACAATAGTCTCACTCCCTCACCATACTTCATCTTCGTGTAATTATAATGAAAATCATACATCAAAGTCTTGCTCAAGTCGAGGACAGTCATATGTAGGTAGACTGGCTTGTCGAAATACAGGTAATTCTTCTGCATGTGATCTGTTATCAGATTCTCATCGGAGATTGTGATGTGTTTGCAGTTGACTTTTGAAGAAAGCTTAACTTCCGTTTTACTGTCGCCGGCCTATCTTATATCATTTACCCTGTTTCTTGTATTCTCCATGGTCTTCTCTAAAACGGAATGTTTCATCAGCTTGAAGAAGTATTTTTCAAATTCTGATTTGGCTGTAGTCCTAAGTTTGGTGTTCAAGTCGATGTACGTTTTCAGCCACGCATACTGTTAAAACTTGATCCTTTGCTGAATCGTTTTCAAATTCATTGTAGTGAAGCACATAATTCTCTATATAATTCTAGTTCGGGATGAGCTTTTCAACCTTATTAACAATCAGTCTCTCAGGAGCTAGTGGATAGTCATTATGAAGGTCGTGAATATGATCTGGATATTCAAGATCGACCTCAAGAATGCATTCAACGTCTGAATCAGGATTTGCAAAGCCCTACACTTCTCAAGTTCCGAAGTATCCAGATATGGGATGAAAGTGCTTCCTCCCCCACCCCTTCAGGGTTGAAGTCTCTCATACACTTATTGTCTCTTTGAAATCATTCAAAATTCCTCCTCTGATTCAATTCTCAATAATCAAAAGCATGTCTGAGTCTACTAGAAGATCGAAAGTGATACCCTTCTTCTTAAAGGCTGCGTTCCAAGCCAAACCAGGTGCTGTGAAATAACATGCACTATCAAGCCAGTAGTTTCTCATGCAAACCTTTCTGAAGTTCTGAAAAACGTCTGCGAGTATCAGAACATCCGCCTTGAGATACAGATCGTGATAGCCTGCCATCGTTTTGCATCCAAACTTCTTCCAAACCTCTTGAGTGTGTTCGCAGTCTCCATATTTGATGTGCTCATTACTAAGCCTTGAAAAGTATGCTTCCTTTGACGGCAGCTTCGTGTCTTTCATTTTTACAAGTGAATCAAAGTAGTCATATTGGGATGATCCCTCGTCGTTTGGAAGATTTTAAGAAAAATCAGCCAGAGATAACAGCATGCATGTAAGGCTATTATGTAAGGCTATTGATGAATATCAAGTCAAAATTTACTTCTACTTTCTTTTCTTTTCTTTTTCTTACCCTTTGACATCTTTTGCGATGACAATAAATGAATCACTGATGATCTTTTTTCGTGAATGATATGTATGTTTCTTCAGTGCTAGCGATGTAGAAGATACCTTCATCATTTCCATCTGAAGACCTCCTGATGAACAAGTGAGCATCATAACCTGAGAGGTTGTGGAAGATGACAGAAATCTTTTTCGGCTTGTTGAATTTCAAATAACAACTGTTGTAAGCAGCTCCTCTAGACTTTCCTGAGGAATGGCAATGGTCCCTAACTTTCCGATCTTCATCATTGCTTTAGGGTTTCTCGAGATCGTTGATGAATTCTTTTGCATGATCTTGAACCTTCGTCTTTTATGATTTACGATTGGCTTCATATGTTGCTTCTTTCGTATGTTAACTCTCACAAAGAGGAGGCGGTACTCTGAAGGCTCGTGCTACTGATATTCATTTGTGAAACTCTTTTCTAGGTTGCTTTCGTACAAAATATCAAAGATCTTGTTAACGATGATTTTAAGGTCATAACTTATGGAGTGTTTAGAGAGAAATATTGCTTATCTGCCTCTTTCCTTGAATTTTATGGAGTGACCTCGGCCATAAGGAGAGCTATAGAGTCTTTGAAATTGAAAACGCCAGATGGAAAGGATCAGGGGTTCTCGGTGCAAAAACTGATTGCAGCAACCAAGCCGACTAAATTAGCGTATAAAATTCTAGTACAAAAAATTCTACCAGCCCCCAAAAGAGTCAGGAGAAATGGGTAAGGGACTGTGACCTTCAAGTGGTGGAGGATTTGAGCTGGAATCGATTTATTTACTACCAAGGTTTTGTACGCTCAGTACTAAGATAAGGAACTTCCAGTTCAAATTTCTCCAAAGACGTATAGCAACGAATTTCTTTCTATCTAAAAAAGGAATTTCGGTTTGCTCTCTGTTATTTGTGCAAAACAGACACGGAAACATTAATCCATCTTTTCTGGGAATGTCCGGTAACGAAAACCTTTTAGAAAAGGGTTCATCGTTTTTTCGTTTCAATTCATTTGATACCAGCCTCATACGTTTTGGATATCTATGAATGTTCAGGTTTTAGAGGAAAGAAAGATGATATTTTAGTAAGCCATTTTTTGCTCCTCGCAAGGGATTATATTTATTGCTATAAATTTAAGAACATATCTCCATCTATCAGAGAGCAATTTATGTGCAGCAGCTGAAATATAATTAAGAAATTGAAAAACAAATATCTATCGTGACTCATTCACAGAATAAATTTCAACAGAAGTGGGACAAAATACTTCATTCACTATAATTGCTATATAGTTTGTGGGCGGGCTTCAAATGTGAGCCTGCTCGCAGGCTATATCTTATATCTTTCTGAAAATCAATTTCGCTAAACGTTGTACTTTTGGAATTTTTTTCAAGCTTTTACTCTTATCGATCCCACCCACAATTTAGCCTTTTTGTCTTTCGTAACAACTGTTAATTTTTTTTGAGTAAGTTTCTCTTTTTTGCGTGTGTGTAAATGATGTGCCTCTAAATATGTGTGCATTATCACATTGTACGTAGTATAAGTAGAACAATGTAAGTACCATAAATATTAATTGTATCTGAAGGGTGCTGTAAGTAAGTAGTGTAACGCAATATATGTAGAGAGTCCCATGAAAGGAACCTTAATGTAGTTAATGTAAGTATCATGTTGTAAAAAAACAAAAACCAAAAAAATTTAAAAATTAAAAAACAAAAACAAAAAAAGGTTGCTTTCACAAGTTTCAATCTTCTCTGTGAAGCATTCGAAATCTACATGGCACACGGATGGAACTGGCATCTTGCAGTTGGATGTTGTTAATTCCACTTTTCCATCCTCTTCAGGCATAAAGATGGTAACTGGATCATGTTCTTTTCAGATTTCGATGTTTTTGAATCTTGCTAAAAGGGTACTAAATGAACTCAGACATCTCCTACAGAAGTACACTTGTTTTTCGTGTTTTGAAACTGGAGATGAAAGAAGCCTGCTCACATCCTTGATGAGATAACAATGCTTCTTCTCATTATCATAACCAAGAACATTGACGAAGATTCATGGGCTTTTGCTTTCGAAAATATCAACATCTCTCAACTTCATTATAAATTCTATACCTTTGAAATCTAACTGATCTACCTTATCTTTCAAGTCCGAAATTCTCTCAGGGTGTGACATAACTGGATTGAGGTGTCTGAAAATGCACCATCGAAAGCATTCCTCATCTTCGTTTTTTATTATATCCACAAGATGAATGTCGAGTGAAGTAACTCTTTGAAACCTCCAGTTACTCCCATTCTCGTTAAAGTTTCGAATTAGTTCCTAAATTCCAGTTTCGAATATGTTTTGCGTTTTCTGGTTAATAGCTGTATTTAAAATTTGAAAAATCGACTTTAGCATTTAGCGGGTTCTCCTTGACCATTTCTTCGCGCATTGAAAGTACGATTTGGCGGTCAAAAAGTGTCCCCATCTAGGGCGCGGCCAAAACGATCATGTTACATAACTGTGACGTAGAAAACTGTGAAGACATATCGGCAACTATGGTGGAGAAAGGAGACATCAAAGGGAGAGAACGAACTATTGCTTGGTTGAAGCAGCAAATGATGTTAGGTACAAGAGTAATACAGATACACCGGGTATTTCGAATTCTATATACTACTTTCCAAAGGATGTAGCTCTATGGCCAAAATGGACGCGTTTCGATCGACCTCATCGAGAAAATTTTTACTCATTAAAGTTGTCGGCCTTTTGCTCCGTCCCGGCTTCGAAGACTTCGGGCACATACCAATAGTCAAATTAGGGGAAGATGGCCTATAAATTCAGCTAAAAAGGAAGGCCGATTTAAGGCCCTTTTCTCACAACGGACACAATTGTTCAACATTCTGTTCGGCTGACATTGTGTAAGCGAAGAATGGTGAGCTTCGTATTTTTTTTAGTATCACGCGCTTGGTGATGTACTCATACTCCTTGTCTTTCCACATGACTACATTTGCGCTTTTCTTATCATATGAAAATCTTACCAATCGTAGTTTCCATCGTATCTGATAACAGAAATACATTATCTGTATTGAAGGTCAAGCTCTTCCTTGAGCTGGCTGATGTCCTATTTCCTGAACAGTGCGAAACCTCTGGCGGATACTGGTATAAACACTATTTCGATGGGGCCTCTGAGTCCGATTCGTTTTGCTTCTGCAATTCAAGAAAAGTAAAAATTTGAAAACAATTCATATTTCACCGCGACAACTTTTATCACTTTAGTCTCGAACGACAAAAGTTTCATCATCATCTTGAAATTTTGTATTTAGCTCCATTTACAGCGACAGAGATTTCACCATCTTTAATCATCTTGGCAAGTTTGCTAGCACTGTGCTGGAAAACTTGCCAGGACTAGTGCACTCGGGAGAACAGTTTCAGCTGACATATTATTTCATAAAATTAATTACATTAAAACCTCATCGGGAGGCCATTAAAAATCGATGATCTCACCAGTCTCATCAGCCACGAAAATTCTCATGTCTGGGATACAATTTCTCTTGTTCTTTTTCATAGCACTGGACATGGTTACTGCCTCCGAAGGTTTTCCTCCGGCGTCAACACTAAAACGATTGAGGGCTCTCCATTGAAGAGATTGTCATCTTTGTCCAAGAGATCACAGTAAATTAATTGGTTGTTGAATGAAACCAATACACTGATGAAATCACTCGCCTGTTGGAAACGATGATTGATATCGAGAGGTGAAGATGGGTCTAGGTCGAGATGACTTTTATTTCGAGGATTCAAAATCTTTATAACTCCTTTTAGTCCTTCTTTATCCAATATATTTTCAAGGGCTTTTGCAAGACTCTCAAAATTGTAGTTTTCAGCGCGAATCTTCTCGTGCCCCCAAAGATTTCAATTTGTTCATCTCTCCTCAAATATCATAGTTATAGAATGAGCAACTCAATAACCTGATGTATTAAAAACTCCCGGGAGGTTCCTTAAATCAGAAGGATTCTCCTTGAGATGGGAGGAATACAGAAATCAGCTTTCCCAAGCGATCCGACGTTTAGTCAGATAAATAACAATTATGATAACCATCATTCAAAAGAATTGTGCAGAGTTTGGAATTGATCCAAGCACTAATTTCCGTCTCACGTAAAGAGATAATAATGGTCTTGGATCCATTATTGCTTGCATTACGAATGCTGGACCATCAGTAACTTCAGTCACATACCCAGGGGAAGAAAACAAGTTAATGGTAAAAAAACCATCAAAGGAAATCTGGTTGACTTCTTATGGTAGATAAATTAGAAGGTCTGATATAAGCTGTGATGGCGAGACTGAATCAGTCGACTGAAGCATTAGTCTACTGCATTCTCGGTGTCGATGTCAGAGCATCAATCCTCGGATCATCAGGAATTAGGAATGAGGCCCAGCGTGAGTTCCTCGTGTTAGTTGAAGATGCAATCAGAAAGGTCAAACATTTCAAAAAGTTTTCAGGGTTTTCATAGATTGATGAGGAAAAAGTTGATTCATGCCCTCAAATCTTCCTCTGAACACCCATTGTATGGCTGAATATAATAGCAGGGAAAGAAAGCAACTGCTGACATGAAACTGGGAGTGAATAAATCAGTGAACTTGGAGATGAAACTCAGTGGGAGTCGGGCAAATAGATGGAAGACCATCAAAGATCAATACACTGAACTCTCACCCATTAAATCCAATGAAGAGGGGAGGATCAACTTCAACTGTAAAACAGGTGAAGTCACCAGTATCCCAACCAAGTGAATCTAATCACGAATTTCTTAAAGTCGGGTTAGTCTCAGTTAATCTAATACCCACTTGTGAATCAAGTATAAGGTTTTGACCTCCATAAAGGCTAACAGCAAAAACCTTACCCTTGGCATGACCATATTGGGAAGTGTCAATCACACATCTCCCTTTCTATAAACAAGATAGTACTTTGATGCTATGTGGAGTGTTCAAGAAAGTGTCCTAGGACCTTATAGAATGTCAATGTCCGTTAACAAAAATAAAAGAAACAAACGTTTACTTAATGTCTATCCATGTGCTCAGCGAAATTGAGCCACATTGATGTAATACATAGCAACATTTCGTCCGTATCTCCTGTTAATCGTCTTGTATACAATCATAACTATCTTGTGCGTTTGTGCCCTTTCTATTTGGATTTGTGTGTACGGAATCGACCTCGGAATTGGAAATATCGTGGAAAAAAAGCTGTTTAACTTTTGAAGGTGAAAGAAGCCAACGGAACTATGAATATCCCATCAATCATCCGCCGAAGAACATTTGTGAACAGTCGTTAGTTAAATGACAACAGAAGATCGGTAAATTTGGCCAATCCAATAGCTGTCGAGAGTGATGCCAGTGCGTGTAATCATCACGAGAGGGATTTCAATTTTGAGAGCTATTACTTTGGACTCTTCAATTGTCGTTCTGTGTGCAACAAGGCTATCATTTTGAAGGATTATATTATTGAAAGGAATTTTGATATACTTGTGATCACTGAGATCTGGCCTCCTGGAGATATTGATCGAATTACAATAGGCAATTTGATTCCAAATGGTTATTGTTTTTGTCATGCTCCTAGAGAAAGTAGGAGTGGAAGTGTTGGCGTTAAGTTAAAGCGGACGCTGATGGTTGTTTCTACTGAATATTTTACAAATTACAGATACAGAGAAAAAATAAATTAGTTAAAACCCACAAAATGTTTCTCATAACATTAATAAATAACTGAATGAAATAATTAATTAAAAATTAGCGGACATGAAAGCTAGGTACAGTTCCTCGTCAAATAAATCAAAATAAAATTTCCGAAATAAGAATGTTTTAAGGGCAGATTAAAAGATGAAAGAGATGTTGTATTTTTAACAGAATCTGGTAGACTGTTATTTAATATGGGTGTGGAGAAAGAAAAGGCACGTTCACCGTATGTCACAGAGTTCACAGTAGGGACAGTGAAAAGTAGTTTAGAGGATGAGCATAGGCTTCGTAGCGGGTGGTATTGTTGTAGGAGGGACGAAAAGTAGGCTGGACAAAGCCCATGAATAATCTTGAAAGTGATGAGCAGAACTTTGAATATATTCCGAGACTCAGCAGGTAGCCAGTGTTGTTCTCGAAGGGCAGGTTTGATATGCTCGTATCGTTTAGTTCCAGTGATGAGACGTGCTGCAGTGTTTTTAATTGTTTGAAGTTTATCCGGGTCCTGTTTTGGGAGACCATAAAGGAAACTATTATAGTAGTCCAGACGTGGTATTACTAGCGTATTAACTAACAGTTTGAGATTTTTCCTTCGTGATGTATTTGCGAATGCGACCTATGAACCTGATGGTGTTAGTTGCTTTCTTACACGTCTCGTTTATGTGATATGTCAGTGATAGATTAACACTAAGACCACAAACACTAAGATCACAAACTCTCTCGGGGTATCTGCTACGACTAACCCCTTTCCTGGGATGTGACAGATGGTGAAAGAATACTTCATCAGTTTCGTCCTAAATCTCTGTATTCTGGGGAATAGTTCATCCAAACTCTTGGAGGCAAATAGTGGAACCAATGACTTATGGTCTGTTTCAACGAGGATTTATTTTTTAAGGATGTAATCGTTTAACTTTTCAAACGCTCAGGTAGTAGCGAGTGCCTCTTTTTCGATTTGTGCGTACCGCTGTTCCGTACTAGCCATGGATCTTGATGCAAACGCTATTGGTTTCTTGATTCCATTCTCTTCTTGTAGTAAGACTGCGCCGAATCCGTAAGATGAAGCATCGGTAGACAGTATTGTCTTTTTGGTAGGGTCGTAATATGCGACAACTGAGGTTGAAGTTGGTTCCTGTTTCGACTTCTCATAGGCACTCTGCTGTGTGAGTACCCATGGAAATTCATTCTTCGAGCAAAGAAGATCTCTTACTGGTTTTGTCTTCTCTGCCAGATGAGGAATAAATT
The DNA here is from genome assembly GCF_964200805.1 of Pocillopora damicornis. Classification (NCBI taxonomy): domain Eukaryota; kingdom Metazoa; phylum Cnidaria; class Anthozoa; order Scleractinia; family Pocilloporidae; genus Pocillopora; species Pocillopora damicornis. Next base: position 24,708,106 of record NC_142671.1, read on the forward strand.
TTCCCAGTTGGTCTACCATACCGTGGAGTCTGCGCACGTCACTCACATTTTGGGAAGGATCCATGTTGCGATAGAATCTGTCTTCTCCAGATCGGACATAATTCCATCTTAGTCAAGAACATACCCAGCAAACTTGACTTCTCTTCTTGAAAATGCGCATTTTTCAGCATTGAGAGTTACTCCAGCACTCTCAAGTTTCTTAAGTACATCTTTGAGTCTTCTGTCATGCTCAGCTTGCGTTTTACCATGTATAAACACATCGTCAATGGAAGATATTTGTCCCTCTATGCCTTCTAGTATTTGGTTCATCTTCTTCTGGTAGTGTTCCTGGGTGGAATTGTGATGTTGAGTCACCGAATGCAGTTCACCAAGCTAATCTTCTTTTCCTTCCCCATGATAGACTCCTGAGGGGAAGGAAGGTCTATAAATATACGTTGACAGTTGTCGATATCGCAGTAGATTCAAAGCGGATGGACCGCTGACTTCGAAATATTCTTCTCAAGTTTCAAAGGCTTTTCAGACAATTTATAGGCGAGGCCCTCTTAAAAGACCGAAGGTTCTTCAGTTTGATCCTGGACATAAATTCATGGGTGATGTCACTAAAGAGATGGAAAAGCATGGCCTTAGAATAAGAAGAGGAAATGTCAACGTTCGCAGAGAACAAGCAATAGTTGAGAGATTCAATCGAACATTGGGTGAACGCCTCTTTAATTACCAATACATTAAGGAGATGAACTTCGCATCTTGAAAGTCTTGTCGACGGTTCTGAAATTCTTAGTTTTACAAATTTTCAATTTCTTCTCTTTTGAGTTTGTGAATAATATGAAGTACAACTTCTTTGCTAAGACTTTTAAGAGTGAGACGGTCCATTTTGACTGTAAATATATGAAATTCATATATGTAAACTGCGGTTGAAGAAACGAATATATAAGGGATCCTCGCAGTTATTAACACTGCTTATAATATGTAGTAGTGAAAATAAGGCGTAAAAAAAATTCAGGCCTGTACGGGATTTGAACCCATGACTTCTGCAATACCGGTGCACCGATATCGCCATGAATTGTCTAAAGGATTAATTCATTTTCTGAATTATCTGGTACATTTCAATAACAGCGATTGGCTAGAAAGGAATTTCGCCTTTTTCAAGATTAATCAGCTTCAACACACGCGTAGATAACAATCAAACAAAAGACTAAGAAAGGTAACTATTACAGTTTACGCACTATTTACAGTTACGAACAAATATCGGAAATCAAACTCTTACCGTGCGATTTTGTCTTATCTGTTGCTCGGAGATGAATAGTACTTGTTATTCACTTCCAAATTAACCAGTCAGCGCGTGCACGAAATACCATTCACCCATGGTGAATACAATAATTTTCAATGGTGTTAGCAAGGGGTTTTAACGTCGCACTGAAAGCAATAGCGGTGTATCGATTACGGGAAGAGGTCATCTGTTTTTTCCCTATCGCGAGTCAAAATATAGCGTGTATGCGTTCTAGTACTGTAAAAATGTCGTGAACGGTTCTATTACTGATTAACGTTTTAGCGGACAAAAAGCTCTCTGAACATTATCAAACATTCTGTGTGCCTTAAACTGTGTCAAGTATAATAACTGGACTTTTTGCGATGGCTTCATATGTAGATATTTCAAATACTTGGAAGTTTTAATACATAGATATATGTCTAACAGAGAGTTAACTGTACATCTGATTGTCACCAAGTTCCGGTAACAGCCAGTTTGTAATTATAATAGTAGCAGTCAGCTGCAGAAAGTTCAGGCCTGTCACTTTCAGCGAAAATAGAATGGAGAGTTTCATGTCTGTCGTTTTTTGCCGTTTCAATCGTTCGATCAATCGCCAAATGCGATCGATCGAAATCGTTAAAAGGAAAACGTATCCATGTGGCAAAGGAAAGATAACAAGTGCAGAGGATGACTTCGATTTGCAGCGATTTAAACTGAATGAAAAGACTTTGGCGATCGCCAACAAGTCAAGAGCCAAACAATCAAATGAGGGAACGCCGAGTCCTTTACCTTACGTTCAGGTTATAAGGCAAACATTAAAGTTTCTCAAAAACCTTTTCAGACTTTAGGGCATATTTTTGCCAAACCTAAGGATCCTGTCACGAAAGAACAACGAACCGACGCTATTTATTCCATTCTGCAATGATTGTGATCACAAGTACATCGTACAGACTAAACGTCAGTTTGGTACAAGTTTAAAAGAGCATCATTTGCGAAAAGAAAATTCAGCTTAGTCGGAGCACACATGCTTAACCAACCATACAATTAGGAGGGATAAGTCTAAAATTATCACCACTAATCGACGTTACCACCAGCGCCTTTGTTTGATACTTTCACTAACACTAAAACTCACTGGCGTAAAAACGAAAATGAGTTTTGAACTGCATAAGAAAATAAAGTAGTGATCACTTGCGACTTATTAATTTTTAATGAGTTAAGTCTCGTTTGGTAATACAGAAAACACAACAATCACCAAAATGACTTCGGAATTAAAAAACCCTTACCATACCAATTACTTCGCTAAATCAAACACAGAAAATGATAAAAATACTTAACATTACTCAGCTAGGGTGATTCGTGTGAATTGATTTCTTTACATGTACTAATTTGTGATAAAATATTTGATATTCTTCAAAACTTGCTTCCACACTCCATCTTAAATTCTCAGTTACTTGCTTTTTTGGTGGAATTCGGGTGTATTGAATTCCAAAACATGCATTACTTGGGAATGCAAGATTTGAAATTCTTAAGCCCTTACTTTCAAAATATAGAAAAAAATGCTCACCTACTAACAGTTTATATGAAAAATCCACGTCTTTGTCATTGCAGCTACTAACGGAACATTTATTCCACGATAGTCAAAAAAAGAACAAAGAAAGGTAGTGAGTACAGTACTTTGAACATTCCTCTTTTCATCTTAAGGGGTACACCACCCTGTACACAGAGTTGTATTTTCATTTGTCATGGTTTATTAGTGACCCGTTCATCCACTTAGCTATCATTACCCCTAATGTTGCTTTTACTGTCACTTTCAAAGATATCAAATGATCCCCGTCAATTAACTGTCCACTGAACCTAATGATGACATGAGGAGGAAAGAAGTTCCGTACTTTTTACTTCTGAAAAAACACTAAACTCTACTCGTTTCCCCTAACTCCTCCCTCAACGTAGACGACGAATGGTTCCAACCCGCATCGTCAACCCGCATCTTCGCGTTCGTCACATTTGAAATGTTATCATGTTAGCTTCTAAGTTTGGGTTTTCTTTGTGTACACCTGCCAAAGTCTCTACTACTACCAATCCGTGTTTAACAGGTGCGTCTGTCAAATGGTGTGATATTTGCATATCTGCCCCTTCGTAGCAGTAATGAATCAATTGTCAAAGCAGTTTAAGCTGCACCATGGTTACCGGCTTGATTGGGATATTGTAGCGAGCTGCGAAGAGTCGATCGTTTCATATGCAAAGTTAAGGAAGCTGAAAGTTTCTGCGATGAAGTGCACCAGAGGGTAAGGGTTCTGCTTTATTTGTTTGCGTTTGTGAATGTGAATGTGAGTGACAGATGCTCCCGAAAGAATTTGCGCGTCTATTTAATCCGAGGCAAAACACACACTAGTGAAACCGAGCCAATTCAATCGTTCCTTTGTTTTAGAACGTGACTAAGTTACGACGAGGTCTTCATGGCTAGTTTCTCAGATTTGTAAACTATAAAGGGAAAAGAAATTGTGGTATGGAACACTGTATCATTTACATATAGTGTTCGCCAGCTTGTCTTTGGCTGCTTTCGTAAGTTTAAGTTACGACTTAACACAACATACAATTTTCAGACACTGGGAAACTTTTTGAAATTTCCAATAGTCTCTGATCTATCCATGAGTAGTCAGTCCGAATAACTTATATGTTTTTTTTTTTTAATGTACGCATTTGATCAGATCAAAGCTAGCTTTAACGGAACAAAATATGGATTGACAGGATTTTCCGCTGGAATTCTTACAAAGTCGAAAATTAGGCAGATTAACTTAAGCTTCAGAGTTTTGTTTAGGGGTAATTGTTGTAGTACGACTTCAACACATAGAAACGACTAGCTTCTTTCGCACATCAATAATCATTATAAATTAACTTGCAAATGAAGGTCTGTAATTTCTGGTTGATGAAAATGAATTTTTTCGAATAATGAATGCTCTGTGCCCTCATAAGAAAAAAATTGAAGAGGACCGAGAGAGGGAAAGTACACCAATCCTAATTTAAAGGCTAACCAGATTCAGTCTGTAAAAGCAAATTTACACTCCCAAAAAAAGTCGAAAGCGTTTTTCGAAATTTAAAGAAGGTTTGTGAATGTTTAATTGACGTCGTTGATGATATTGACGTTTAAACTGGTGATAGTACTCCATGGCAAGAAAACCAGAGAAATCAACATATACAACATGTTGTGTCCTGGAGAAGTTGTATATGAAGCCTAAAGCTCTAACATGATTTCGTGCTTTCTCTCTATTTGTGGGCAGGGATCACAAATTCGTTTCGTTGCGTTGTTTGCGTGTGACTTCAAATGACTACAGTTAAGGAGCTTCGATCTTTTGTATCGTGCTCTGAATTATCAATGGTTAATCTGACCGAAGGAAGGCGATGGCTTTCTCTTAATTTCCATAGATGGGAATTTATCATTAAAATAAAATGCAAACCTTTGTAAGTGATGTTGGAGAAAGAACAAGTTATAAAAATAGATAAAACAAACAAACAAACAAAAAAAACCAGATGAAATGCCGTCTTTTTTAAATGTAGGTACTTGTGACCTTGACATGGGACTGGAACTAAGTTTCCTCAGTGGTGTTGCAGACCTTAGACCTAAATTAAAAATTAGTAGTTCCTAGGCATTCTCACGAGTGACACTGCGTGGTATAGATGAAGTTCGAGCTGCGCGCATTAGATGTAAATTTCGTTTAATCTGGAGTTATTGTATCTTTGCCGTCCAAAATAAATCAATATTCCTTTACATTTCATTCGAGTCTTACCTCGGATAACTCAGCAAGTATGGTACTTCTATATAATCCCTAAGGAAATTTTCAATTTCAGTTTCTATTCATTTCTAGTGACTGAACTTTTTCATAGAGTGTCATTTCCCAAAACATGTCACTTTATTCTACTCTGGACAAAGCAAACAGTCTAATAAACACTGTGTGGCTTCCAATTTGCATTAGTCATTTATCCGCTTCCACTTAAGAGATGAATATCTACGAAGCAGATGTTCATGAGCAAATGCAAGTTCAAACTCTAAAAAAATGCTATCCAAATAAAATGATTTAGTTTTCCAAAAAACCCATTTAAAATTTCGGCTGTTTAGCTCGTTATCTAAGAAATGATTCCCCGACGAAATCGTTCGAAATTTTTTTCATGTTACACTTTGACAGGCAAACAAAGGCGGCAGAATGTTGACGTTGCAACCTCAAAATTCTAACATCCATCCATCCATAAAATGAGGTACTATGGCTTTAATCTCAGTTCTACATAATGTGATTCGAATGACTACAATGGATTTCTGATCACAGCTTTGATTATTATGGGTTTACTCGTTTTGATTACTTAAAACATTGTCTGCTCCATAGAGAAGTCTGGTAAATGAAACTTTCAATTGGTCTTTGACAAATTATTCTTCTCCGAAATATTTTACTCTTCTATTGATCTTCTACTTTACGTTTTAGATCGACAGGTGAATTCAAATGGTGAAGGTCGATGTTTAAGAAGATTTTGCTCTATTAGGTCACGCAGCCACAAGGAAAATAAAGCCCTTGAAATGACAACTGTGAAAACTTTTTCTCTTACGAGCCAAAACTTACAAAAGTTTGAGAGAGAGCTCAAAAACGGAAAGAGGAAAAGGAAGTCCTTACAAAGAAATGTGAATCCAGAGAGAACTGAGGCAGATGGAAGAAGCTCTGGGATTCAGTCGTGCGGCTCACAATCGAGTGCCTTTAAGGAAAGTCTCAGTGACCACTTCAAGGACGTGGATACCGAAAAAGTAACAAAACCTAGAAATAACTCTTATTCCTTAGATCGCCCAGAGCGAGAGGCTTTCCGAAGAAATCCTGAAGGGCAGAGCCGGAACGAGAGCTCTGCCGCTACACCGCACGTTTCGAAAATTAATTACGAGGAAGGAAGTGTACTAATCAACTACAGTAGTGACAGCGAAAAGGATAAAAACGAACTTAACTCGGCTGATGAGCGGGAGGAAGAAGAAGAAGAAGACAGTGATGATGATGACGATGAAGACGAAACTGAAGAAGAAAGTGATGAAAGCGACGATGAGAGTGATGAAAGTGATGCAGAAAGTGACGACGACGAAGAAACTCCAACACGAGAATTTGGAACTCCCACCACTATCCAAACACACTACACGAGCAGTTTAAATGCAAGCATCAGCAGCATTCCTACTATTGCTTCAGCAAGAAGCACTCCTGAGTCCACAATCACGATTAAAACGACGAAAACGGTAAGAAAAGGAAGTGCACACTCCAATGTAAGTTCGGCGCCATCTTACGTTTTAAATAGCAATCAATATCGCATGAAGAAAATGGCAGCAAAGAAAGAGAAAGAGCGTGGCCAGAATCACGAGGACTATGAAAATGAGTCAGAGTTATCTTTCGGACCCGAACAGCGATCACCGTCGGCTGCGACTAGAATGCGTGACAAAGGTACTACAAGTGTGCATAGCAACGGATCTTACGTGACCACAAGAAACTGGTCACGATGGAGTCATTACAGTGCAGCGGGGTACAGCATAAGTGAAGCACCTGAGGCCATTCGTAGGCATGACAAATATTCGACAGTAAAAACCACAACCACAGGAAAACGAGCAAAGAATTTCAGGCCTGAAACTTACTTCCGCCCTAAAACCCCTCATTTACCACTTATCGGTAAAAGCACTTCAAGTAATTCTGTTCCCGATATGCGAAGATATGGTAAGCGTCATGTGACTCTCACACTGGATCCTGATCTTTCACGAGCGCGATCTGTAAGTCGTAGCCAGATGGCGTCTCGAATGAGCACCCGATCAATTATGAAAAATCCAAAAATGGCCCGCGGTAAATCTGTCCCAGACCTCAACAAGGAAGCTATTATGTCATTTTTTGATATGGAAAGAGGAAAAAATAAATCAGCGGCCCGCCCCGTGAACAACAAAAAGGGCGGAAGGAAAGAAACTTTTAAAAAGTCAGGAACGAGTATTATTGATGATATCGATGTTACAACTCGGCGAAAACGACTTCGTAAGCGGAAGGAACTCCCCCAAAAAACGAGGATTAAAAGCTCTCTCAGTTCGGCCTCAAGTGACTTTTGGAATGCACGAAAACGGAAAAATTCTTTAACAAACATAGGGTCTTCTTTGTCGAGTGCATTGTCCATGTCATCCATGAAATCAAGCAGAGCAAGGCAGAATAGTAGACCTTCCACTGATACAATTAGCAAGGCGAGCTCTTCTATAAAACAAAACAGGCTACAGCCACTCAGGAAATACGCTAGTTATCAGAGCGGCAGCGACCAAATGTCTACGCGTGCGTCCATACCAGCGTGTGATACACCTATCAGCTTAATCCTTAAGCGCACTCCGAGCCTGCGGTCTGTTATGACAGAGTACAGTAGCTATCTAAGCTTAGCAGCCTCTAGCTTTAAGTCCGTGCGCTCCAGCTCCAGATCAAGTCTCTCGAGCACTGGTAGGTATAACTTGCTGTTTTGATAATGACAGCTTATTCACATGTCTTAAGCCTGACTACTCCGACTTTGGATTTTATGCAAGCTAAAATGCATTCGTAACCTGTGCTATGGAGTGTATATGACATGACAGACATGACATTTTAACATAATGTCTTCTCGAAAAATAGTTTTACTAAAGTGCCTCTGTTTTCTCGATATTGCATATTTTTATGAGAAAATTGAAGAATGATTAGTTTCGGATTAAAAGTGTGACTCAGTGCAACAGGTGGGATGAAAATGAGATTTACTCCGGTAAACTGAGAAGCTGTTTTCTTTTAAAGATTCAATTTAGGTGGAAGAACAAAACCAACACTAAACGTTTGAACATGTGAAATAATTATAACTTAAATGGCATCTTTAAACCTTGAATTTCTTCTTATTTGGTTGATTGGGTTAAAAATCCTTGTTATTTTCAACCCAGACATCCAGGCGAAGAAAGCGTTTTTAATTACAGCTTATTAAAGAAATGTAAATTAAAGGCAAAGACATCTGCTACAAACGGTGCTTTGAAGTCATTTAAAGTACAGCTCCGAATTTACCAATGGGCGAGCGATAAGAAATATAGCTTATAAAATATTTACTGCCCTGGTTTAGTCAATCGCGCATATAGTGGTCTCTATGAACCCAACAGTTCAAAGAGTCTCGGCTTGTGTGAGTGTTAAGCTTACAATTCTTGAAACATTTTGATGAGGGGAGAATTCTTTTACAATGGATCTACAAATGAACGATTCGAAAGACGAGATTAAAGTCGAGGACGTCGAATCTTACAATGGTAAGTTGACGTCCGATTATTTTTGAAGTCATTAAACGACGCAGTTTCAAGTGATATAAATAATCAAGTACAGAATCCAGTTACGATTTTTATTTAGATGTGAAGATAAGTTGACAAAGAGCTCTTTACAGGTTTGCCATCGCTGATTTTTAGATAATTATACAGGACAAATTTTCACAGGCTTAGTAACTAAATAACAAAGTTGCAATATTTCTCTCCTTCGACAAGACAGAAACAAACTTGCTTTGTGACTCTGTCAGGTCAAAAAAAATCCAAACAAAACAAAGTAAAGGAGATTTTTTAAGAATGCGTGCTTTCCAAAAATGTTACAACCTATGTTGGAAAGTAGAAAAGTAAGCGTGCACAGCACAGTTCATTGTCTGTCTTATTTTCTTCGTTCGATATTCGGCCAAAGTTAGAAACTTTAACTAACACATATTTGCGCCAATGCTGAGTTGAACAAATTTAGGGCACACTCAACATCATGATACTCGGTAACAGGTCACGTAATTTTTTATCATTTATCTGCAAGTGTGGGTTGATCCCGTCCCGTATGCCTTATAAATATTTTGCGCTAGGCTCTACTAAAACCTCAAGATCTGGTTGCCATGGTGACGAGGAAGGCATATTCAGCGGTGGGGGGTTGCATGAAAAGCTTAAGCAGATGTCAAGCCACCCGCTGGTCTACATAAAAAGGAGGTGCTAAGTAAAAAGACTTAAGTGGGAACTGTGTTGAAAGTTGACGAGAGCAATTCAGTCTTCACATTAACCGTTGCTAAATCTTAAAATGTCATTTTATCATGCAAAATAGAACACTTTCGGCTTAAAATAAGCCGAAACACCTCAAAGGTGCTATTTGTGCAGTCCTATTCGGTGAAATACCTCCGGGTTTTTCTTCTTTCTTATCGTGAAAGTAAGTAACAAATAATTTCCAGACATCACGTTACTGTAGACAATTTATTTACACGTTAGACGGATGTCTCGCGATGTGATACGGGGTTTCATGTAGTGCAAGTTAGATGGTCGAACAGATAACTACGATCGACTTCCTGCTCAACTTTTACTTTTTCTTTTACGAAGAAATTTCGAGTTAGGAAACTCTGAAGTTAGTAAAATGTACCTACGAAAATAAAGAATTTCAACAAGACATTAACGACTCCAGGTTACCACACGTAGAACTCGTGAACATTATAACTTAATAGTGATGTGAACTTCCTCCATCTTTGTGCCGGAAGTCAAAGTCGATTTTTTAAACTTAAATCAAAAGTTACTACCTCCGAAATCAAAACTTTCACATTAAACAGTTGCTGTGTTGATTCATAATTCAGATGGAGAGAGCACAGCTATAGGCCCAGAAGCCACAAGCCCTGAAAAGGAAGAAAAAGACGACTTGAATAACGAGAAGCCAAAGCAGATAGAACCTGAAAGGAAACCCTCATCTAAAGCCAGTGATCAACAATCTAAACGAAGCTCGTCAGTAAAGAAAGAAGCGCTAACTTCTTCGAACTCTGAACGGCTTCATTTACCAGCGGTTCGAACCCAGTCGGTTTCATCCGAAAGAACTGTAAGCGCTACACCAGTAAAAGGTTTGTCAAATGTTCGTGCAGGAGCTATGTATTCATTCATTTTATGTGCCCTGTTTGAATGTATCTCAAGGCCTCTCTTTCATTTTGTTTTGATTTTCCCGGCTTCTGTTATTCTAACACAAGCAACGGTATCAACAAAAAAATTATACTGGTAACTAGTTATCTAATTTTGTTTGACTTTGTCAGAACGCGGAAAGGCAAAGAAAAAGGAACCCGTTAAATTACCCCAAAGTAAGTATCTTTTCTATGTTTATACCCACTTTTAGGAGAAAACGGATATCAATTATTCCCTTAACAGAGGGTCTTTTCATGAAACAAGTTCAGACAAATAAACTCTCATAAGTTGAAGCAAGGAAAGTCGAAGAAAGCCCAATTATTTGGTCCAGTCATAATGTTCTGAAAGGGTACATCGAGTCCAATGATATAGAATGTCACCTGCGATCAAAACAAAAGTAGGGAAATTTGAATGATCCGACGACAACCTGCGTTCATGATGCTCAGTTCGCCAAATTTATTACATTTCTCTCTTTCAATCTTGATTACTTCATTCGACATCAGCGAACCGGCTGTCTAGAAAAAGTAAACCATCAGTCAGTTTCATTTCAATCCAAATATGATTTGTCCTACATTCTCGTGAGTATATTTACTAAGCATTCAGAAAATTTTTCTTCAGTTTCCAAACAAAGCCATGTTTACAGAATTGTTTGAATAGCAATTTCCAGGATCAATGTTTAATGACTGCTCTTTGTTTGTGTGTTTGGGTTTTGGAAAACACAAAGAAAAACTTCTAATGATATTGAAATCTCACTGGACTCGTAGTTGTCCAATCATATTCCAGAAAGCGCTGCACCATTGGATAGCGTTAATTAGCACCAAGTTGCGGCATTGTTTCCATAGGAACATAACCAGACGCTTTGTTGAATGTAATCATTAAAACCTTGAACATTAGACCGACTGTAACTGCATCGAATTCACACGAAAAGCGCGAGTATTTGAACCTCATCCACACTTGCTTTTCTAAGCTTTTATAAAGAAGAATACTTTGTGATCGTAATTACGCTGGGAAGTTTGAAGTAATCGCCGTTTCAATATGACAGAAGTGGCTTGTAAGTGCGAATGGTTGCCTTGTGCAGACACAACATTCATTGAATTGAAACAACCATAACATGTTTTCTTTTCATTTAGTTGTTCGAGTGAATCATTCACTTCCAAGTTTTACAGAAGCCACACGGGATACTGGCATGTAAGTTGTTTTTAACTCGTTGGAAGTTTGATACATTGCCAACCTTAGGCCTCTCTAAAAGTTTTTCGTCGTCTAATTTTTGGTTATGTTCATTTAAAATAGTACTCGCCTGGTGAAACTTGCAAAGCCGAAGGAATCAAAAGCGGTATGGATGACAAGTTTTTGGTAAGTAGTGCCAAACCATCACTGAAGCAAACACAGTACTAGACCGCCTCGGTAAAAATTGACTTGCGAGTCGCAAATTTCCACGTCGACAAATTAGATACCACCTAATATTAAGATTTGACTAACGCGGTTACAATAGGAAGACCTGTGGCACGTCTGTCGCAATATCAATTTGGCCAAAGCCCTAGCTTGGAAACCCAGGGAAGCTTTTACTTGCCTCGTTGACTTCTTCTTTGAAAGGCTTATTTAAAAAACGATTCATCGATCTCTTAGCAAACTTTTCGTCGAAAGGCAGTTCATCCTTGATAACTTAGCAAATTGGTTAGAATTACATAGGTATCATTTTTTGTTCCAGGCCGATCGTATGGGGAAATCAAGATATGATGTGGCCCATTTCCAGAGGAGCGCTTACAGCAAATGCATCGGGGAGATTAATGGCCTTAGCCACGCCGAAAAAAGATTTTCAACTAGACCATCCATCCAAGTGTAGCAGGTACAAAAACACGATTTTTAAAATAGAAAGGTGGGCCTTAAAGCTTTTCAAATTACTGAAGTGAACCGTGACATTCATACCCGCTGGAAATTCTGCACGCAATGTCAAAGTAAAAACTTGAAAATTATCTCAATCCTCTACAATATACGCGACTTAGTCATCTTCAGATCTTCAGGGAGTGTCCGGTTATTTCCTTATAGAGCCTTTTCGCCAAAAATCATCACGCGATAACTCCTTTCGCTACTAGTCAAGTCGATTTCCCAAGTGTAAAACTAATTTCGAAACAAACATAAGTCGTTTTGCTCCAGGACTAAGTTTGTATCATTGCCATACTTAATATAATTGTAGACAACTCCGCTTCGTGCTTCTTTTGACAGAAAAGGAATTTTCGCACTGAAAGGAGACTCTTTAAGTGATTCGTCCATAATTAAGTTTAGCGACAACTGTTCCAGGGAAAATTGTTCGCAAGGTTTTCTGTGTCTTGGCTTAGGTGTCATGAGAATCTGTATGAGATTCGATATCGCTGGATTGTAAGTTGTTAGCAAGAATCATTTGATCTTTGAATTCACTATCACTTCTTTAAACTTAGCGCGCCCCGACCGTACTTATTGTAGCACAACCTACGATGAAGAAATGATTTGAAAAACATTTAACTATAAAAAAATTGCGATAGAACATTTCTTAAAAGCATTTTAAGATTTCTAAAAAACGACGACGTTTCGACGTTGGCTAAACGTCATTACCAAGTTAAAAAAAGATATATTTGCAAGTTGTAGTCTATATATACCAAAATAAGAATGGATGATAAAAAGCTATTCCGTAAGAAAAGAACATTAGTAATTAAACAAAATGTTTGGCACGTATGGAGTCCGTCTGGATATTTAAATTAGGCTTGAGATTCTTGCTGAACAGCATTTCAAAGACTAAACAATCAAATTTTCCCTAGCACTTTCTTAACACTCTAAATTGGTTTTCTTTCAAGAGGTGGTTGCTACCTTGAGCTTCCACGAAATGTCGACCGATTGCCGAATATTTGTGCTAAGCAATGCGTTGATGAAGGCGTCGGGCTGTGTACCCGACATAATCTGCATCGCACAGATCACGTGAGAAACAGTAAACAACACATTGCCGATTAGCAATTGACGGCTTGATTTCTTTGGGTTTAAAGATCTTGCCCCAATTTCTTGCTCACAAAAACTGGCTGCAATGTAGGGAGAATCTTATGGCTAAGATCGCGCAACTGCTTCCGAACCGCATCAGCGGCCACTTGATCTTTGAATGGAAGACTAATTCTTGCTGTGCTATTATCATCGGTGTTTCTTTCCGCTGTGCCTGCCGTACCTAAAAATAAAATTGTTGATAGCGGAATCAATAAGGCCCACAGGGGTGGTCAAGACGACTGAAATTAGAGCGCAATTTGACGCATTCTGCATTAAAAGCCTCTGTGGTAGACGATAGGGCATAGGCTCGGTGTATCATTATCTTTAATAAATAGTCTTTAAAGCGTTTATTGGTGTGATTGTGGAATTGTAAGAGCAAACCAGTGTTTGCTGGTTTTCGTTAAACTTAAGTTTCAAGTTTAGTTACGTTCTTGACGATTTCAATGCCGATAAAAGAGATCTTATTACCAACGGGAAGCTCCATCGTAAAAGTTAAGACTGGATTGTAGGCTATTCAGAGTAGCAAGAAACACAACAGCAGCAGCAGCGCTAGGCATTCTGGCCAGGGTGTTGTCGACGTACCTCTTGTACAGATGGGGCATTAAGTCATCACGCGTAAGCTTTTCTTCAAGATGACACATGAAGACATTGGCCATTAGAGGGCCAAGAGGGCAGCCCATAGCCACACCATCTGTTTGTTCGTAAAGCTGACCGTTAAACTGAAAAAGTTGATTGGTTGTGGCAATCTGGAGTAGTTCAGCAAGCTGGTCCTTTTGCAGATAAAGGCCATAATTTTGTTGAACCAATCATCTGTGAAGGTTTTGTTGACCAAGATGTAGATAGTCTCATCTAAAGGCACAATGGTGAAGAGAGCTGTGACGTCGTAAGAGACCAATATGGTCTCCAACCTACAATAGGCTCGAAATGAAATAAACAAGAAATCCAAGGATTTTGCTAGAGGTGGAGTTACCACAACGGATACAATCAGGCCTAAACAAAACTTGCAAAACGGTACAGCCATGAAGAAAATGAGGAATGAGGAGGTGGCTGATATTTGTCATGAACCAAATCTTTTTAAACATACAAAATCATCTTTAACTGATCTTGTAACAGTCTTAATGAGAAATTTCCTTGGGAATATCGAGAAGAAACAGGCTGTCTGTTCTTTCTTTACTACTGTTGAAATTTCTAATTGGCTAAATTTGTGATGTGTCACCGTTCAAAGACGGCCATGTTTTCGGAAAACGATCTCTCATATGAACTTGTGACTGGATAAAAAATTTATTTATTCTTGCATGCAGACATAACCTCGTTGATCATTCTCCTTTATTTGTTTTTGGGTTAGGCATCTTAAATCATAAATAAAATACAGTGTCAAAGCATTAACAATCCTTCCGAAGCACTTTCACTGTCATAGGAGGTACCAAAATGAAGAAAGGCAGTACAAGTAACGCTCATTCAATAAAAGATCGAAGTTGAAAGTGAAACAGCCGCGTCTTTGGTGTCTGAAGTTGAAAATTAATTTTTTCTTAAGGACATGCGCCCTTAAAACCAAAGGATTGGAATTATTTGATCTCACCCCTTACTCGCAGCTCTCGGAGTCTTTCAATTAACTACGCGTCTACTCTGCCTATGCCAATTACAATTATATCCACTACGAACTAATAAATTTTTCTACAATTTTTTCGCTGCTATATTTTATCACTTCTTTTTCCTGTGTAGAAGTATACTCTAAACGCACCGAGCAATTTTCAACTTGCGATGGAAAAATGTAGCCGAAGGCAGGTTTGGTCCTAAATGCTGTGCGATTCTTCATTCGTAGTTAGAAGTAAAATAACAAACAACGGATGCGATAGTTTCCCTGGAAAATCTAGAGTGGCAAAGCCCCAACATCAATTCATTATCAAGAATCATTCGCCCTTTAGGCGTCATTTTGAGCCACTAACTGCATGACTAATAAACGAATTTGAGAACGTTCACTTTACTACGTTTACGCCTTTGCTTTTGGTTATAATGTTTATTGTTATAGTTTAAACTACTTATGGTGATGCAAACGCGTTCGTGAGTTTGTAAGATACTAGAGATGGTGTATGTTAGGTTAACTTACGTCACTCTCTTTCTTTTGCTGGAAATTGCAGGGGACAATACGTTTATAGCTGTGGCCGCAGTTCTGTCATTTGGGATATGCAACCCTCAGCTTTAAAAGCAAATATTTCCACAAGGGTCAGTCAGCTAGCAGAACCAAAGAAATCACCACCCCAACATGAAGAACAAAGGTAAGCACGCACTGTTTACCAGCACTGCGAGAATACGTCCAGCAATCGGGCAAACCTGCACTGAACTTGTGATATCTTTTGTTCAATATTTTATCTGATTTTTTCAACCTACGATTTTTTTTCGATATGATGTTGCCGATTCTTTACTTTTCAAATTTGACCAGAAGTAAATTGTTTTGCCCAAATTTGTCCAACTTAAGTTCTGCAGCTGTGGACTGTTTAGGTATTCATTACTTTGTTAAGGTCGTGACGACCCTAACTACGTACTTCTTTGGTTGGCTTCATGGCAGTTTGAACTCATTTACCCATCTTAAGTCAGGTGATAATTACATGACTACCCAAATATCTTTCATTAAGGGCTTACACACATTTGAAATAGGACAAGCTCGTGAAGACTGGGAAATCCATGCTAAAATTCTACGCCTCAGTACAGGTCGCCTCGCGAGCAGTCTCTCGTTTGTGAAAACATCAAATTTGCTTTTCGCTTTTTCTTTGAGTTTGAAGATTTGCACATAAAAATAGCATTGTCATATGTTTAATTATTCGCATTGCGACAAGTTATTCAAAATTCATCGATTGTCAAGTTGCTAGGCATTGCATAACCCGGTTGCTCGGGCCCGATTGTTGATGGACCGCGCTTACCAGCTACCTCCACAACAACGAAAAAAACAGACACAAAGTTCAGAGGAGTATTTTCAGCATGATTTCAAACTATCTTTAAAGGTACAAGTTTTTGCTTCGAATTTGTCTGAACGCACGAATGCGTTCAGCAAATTCAAAGGCTTGCAAACTTTAGATGTATTTTAATTGAATACATACAATTCAATCAATGTTCATAGCAAGGCTCTTTACTCTTGGTTTAGATTTTTCTGAGATCGTGAAATATTTCAGTTGTTGCTAGGCGTCAAGATCTCCCTTTCTCTTTGCCATGTCAAGTCCAAACCATAACTCAATTAGGAGCAATGTAGTTTAAGAATCGATAAGGGTCTATTCAGAAGAGGGCTCACAGACTTGAACCAACAAAGTAACAATCTTGAATACTTCAAGAAAAAGATTTCGTTATCAGCATTCATTGGCCAAGAACCAGAAAATTCGCAAAACACAGATCAGTTCACGAAAATTTCTTTCCCATTGTACATCGCGAGCTTCCAACAGATTATGGACTGCGTTGGAATGAAACGAGTGACTTGATTGTCGGAATACTAATTTTACCTTAGGTAGAGAATAAGTTTATCACAACGATAGCCAAGACACATCAATAAGGAAACAATTTTGGAGCGAAAGGTCCTTCCATCAGCTATGGGAATAAGAGAATCGATCTTCATTTAAAAAAATGACTTTCATTGAGTATTTGCGTCAATAGACAATAATTAAATGAATTTGAACTATTTAATCTGCTCAAGTGTTACTGATTTTCGCAGACACCAGATAACGTGAAAAGGTAATGGCTCTTTTCAAACCTTCACTTTTGCGGTTTGCCAGTAGGAATTCCATGCTTGGAAAATATTCCCGACGGGGAGAGAGAAAGGGAATTACCCCTGGTCGCCGTTCTTACAAGGGGACGGAATTAGGGACGGACCACAAACCCAACATCTGCTAGGGAATAAAACCTCGTTTCGTCGTGGAGATCAGTCCATAGACGAAACGCGTCCATTTCTACCGTTGAACTTCATCTTTCAGAAAAGTATTGCTTTGTAATAGCCGGTGAACATACAGCTAACATAAATTGGAGACCCAGCCGCGCAATAAGTTTTTGTTTTCATCTCAAGATCTCATTTCTCTCCCATAGCTACCTCCATGTGATCACGTGCTGAATGGATCTACTTTTCAGACGGCAAAAAATCTAAAACGTAGAAAAGTAATTCATTTGTGCTGTGATGATATGACGTTCTAAGTACCAATCCTTGAGTGTCAGACTTAAAAGTAGCCCTTCTTCCTTCTAGGGAGGCATACATCTTCAGTTGCGGGAGAAGTTCACCAATTTGGCAAGTGAGCCAAACAGCGAAAACGGCCGAGGAACGGGAACTAACACTGAGACTAGCACATGCCAAGAGATGCCATCCTGATTATCGGCCAGGAAGGGAAGTGCCCTGGAGCGTAAGTGAGCCAGCAAAACGAGCCGTGACTTCCGCACGAACCGAACAACTAGCTCGTCCCAAGACTCGCCAAGACGGGCTCATAAGGGAGCCAACATGGCGCGTATCTTCAGCCAGCATGCGCACTGTAGCCTCAGCCCGTGTTCAGGAGCTTTCCAAGGCCAAGCAAACGGTTGAGGGATATTTACCATGCAGAGAGACTGAATGGCATATCACAAGAAACACTCTCCGAGCAATAGCCTCTGATAGGATTCAAAATTTGTCCAAGCCAATTATACGCGAGACAATGGACCATCTTCAGTTTAACCCAGACGCATTCACCGTTAGGGAAACTGCGAAGAAAGCTACCGCGTCGTCAAGGGTAGTTGAATTAGCACAACCAATCGCTCGTGGACACAAATGATTGTGTTAAAAGACCCAATGAATTGTGTAACTCACCAAAAATTCGTTCAGACAGCGATTTACTTTCAATAAATTAAAGCTATTCATTCAACTGAATCGGAAACGGTTGAAATTATCCTGGTTAATGTACTCTTATTATCAAGGGGCGGTGTTTAAAGAAGGTTAACCGCTTTTGGGCAAGAATACTCCAAACCCATCCGTTACGGTAATTTTTGTAAACAATTTCAAGGAGGCTTATGGTTGGCAATGTAAAATTTACCGCAGCATTAACTTCACTCCTTCTTTTTCAAGAATCTCGAGGTCCATTGATTGTCTAAAACCGCGGCGTGCGTTAGACTTCGATTAAATAACCAGCCCATAGTTTTTCACTGTTTCAACTGAACGATATGTAAGGACTGTTATCAACAAAGTCATGAGGGATCGTTTTTGGTACAATGCATAACAGGAGGTTTTCTTCTGTCAAAAACGTTGCCCGTAAAACACAAAATAACGATGGTTTTGGCGGCATTCGACAAACATGTAGGCAGTGGAGCCCGAGGAGGTTTCCTTGTATTTTTTTAAATGTTTCATTATATCCCTTCTCTTGGAGCATCACCACTTGTTTCCGGCGGCTTCCGCGACTAACAGCTTCACCGTTATCAGCTCCGAAAGTCCGTATCTTGAGCGAGTAACAGGAATTTCCATGGAATCAAATTTTTGGTCACGTGACGCAAAATTATAATTTCCTTTATAACGGTAACCTCTTAAACTGAGAAACTAATGAAGCAAACTCTGTCACAATACTTTGGTTGATATTATACCAGGCTCTTGACAAGTGAAGATACTCTGCTCGAAAACTTTTCAGTTGACTTAAAATTGACGACTTTCCAGACATTCTTTGAACAGAGTTCTTGTTGAGCCATCGTAATTTACGGTGTATGTTTTCAACCATTTTTTTTTGGGTATCCGCTGAAATTCTGTTTTGATCTTAGGAGTGCTTCACATTTTCTTTTTAGTTGGTTTGGTGTATGTTGATAATAATTCCTTTTGTCCCTCGCCATACTCTGCACAAAAAAAGAGAACAAGTTCCATTGACTATCTTGCATTGAAGGTGAATAAAGACATATTTCTGAAGTACTTTTACTTTATAAATGAGGAACGAGTAAATATGCAATGCGTTCTCACGATATTCACAACCAGTTGACTCGACTTGATTCACTACTGAATATCTTAGGATCATCCTCTTCAATTATGAGCTCACAAATTCAGTAAAATTAAGAGGACATCGCCAGAAAAGTAGAATGAACAAGCGCAGTGGTGGCCCAAGAGTCAAAATTTTTCCAGCTTTGTGTCAGTCATCACATTGCAGTGACCAAGAAGTAAATGTTCGTGGCCAAATTTCTAAACCAATGACTTTTCATTCTGAGTGATCTATCTTAGTGTGTGAGTAAGTAGGGGGGCACCAACTCTGACAATTGCAAAAGGAAATCAGAGTGCACAATGTGCACAGCAGCCTATCATATTTAAAGTTATTTATATGTTTATAAAAAAAATACCATGTGGTTAGAGAAGTGCATGTTCATGGAGAATTCCTCTTTAATATAACTTACTTTGTAGTTGTTGCTATGATCACCAATAAGTTGCCATAGAAACTGCACTTCACCTGGAGAAATATGCCTTTCACCTTTCCTTTCATTAGCAGCCATTTGCTCAAATTCTAAACAGGAAAAGAAACAACTAGGGAATTAGAAATGTTTCTTCAGGGTACCAAAATATTTATAGTGTATTGTGAGGTACATGTACATGATTTAGGAAACCTAAAGAAGAACAGAGAAGCTGAATTTTCAAAGTTCAAACTGTATAAAATTTCAATAATCATCATTTCCTTTAAGATAATCAATCTATAAAAAGATAATGTTATGAAAGAGATAATGGGTGCTTAGTCCTTCTTGACAAACTGCTCACAAAATGTAAAATCTGTATAAACTGGTAAGCTAAGAAGTAAGGAGATACTAAGAAAGGAACATGAGTATGCAGAAGTGTGAATGATGCAGCTGGTTGTACATGCCAAAAGTAACACCTTGTATGTACGTACAGGCAGACAAACATATGCAACTAAGTGATAACCAAATTTTCTTAGCTTGATATGTTACTCTGCTTTGTACAAGCTGAGGACTCTGCTAGAAATTTTGCAATCCACATTGGACTTCTCCACAACAAGATAAAAACAATTGAAACTTTCAGATGTGAAATTTAAAATGGCCACAACTTTTCCATTTATTTAAAATTATCTCTTGCAACAAGAATTTTGCCCATTCTCACTTCTGCATATTCCAAGTTTAGCCAGGGCACCCTGAAGAGTTCACTCAAAGTGGCTTTGAGAGCTATGATAACATCATGGTTTTAACATGGAATTTTATCCTCTTCAACTAATTCAAGAATATTCTTTTCATACTATAAAATGTTCCCATAATATCTCAAACCTACCTCCAATTCAAAAAAAAATTGGAACATTACTCACTTTCCTCTACGATAAGTCAAGCACAAGCACAGCTTTACCTTTAACAACTGTTGTTGGTTCCTTTTGGTCTACTTCCATGGCTTCTGTTTGTTCATCTTTACAACCCTAATCACATATATGCAAGTGGTCCATTTTAAGCTTACTATTTTCCTAGTAGAGTTACAGTAAAACCAGTCCTACCATTATGCAACTTTCATGATTTGGAGGAAAATTTAGCAACACAAATCTCAAGTAAATTTTTCCTTTACCTAACAAATGCAATTAGTTTGATGTATTTCATCAAATACATGTTGCAATGACCCCAACATGGCTTGAGGATTGTGAATAGTTGAGAAAGATTATCGCATCTTCTTGAAAGACTGCAGGGCTGGTATATGAATGACCTATAGACCATGTGCTCAGTACCTAGGGTGGTAAGTCTTGTATGTGTAGCATGCTCATGTTTTGTAAGAAGCATTAAGATGACATTGAAGATATAATTTTGTTGTTTTGTATGTTATAAGCAAACACTTTTCCAAAATGTCCAATTCTGATAAATCTTTGACAATAGACAAAAAGGCAATTTGAAAGTCTCCCTACCTACACATAGACAAACAAATTACACTGATGACTATAAATACAACACATGTATCATTTAACAAATAATTATCATTCCAACTCAACATATACAGTGTATACAGATGTGACATGTTTTTAGAAACATAATTTTTGTTCATGTAGCACATTAAAAATAAGCTAAAAATGGTGTGCACTGACCTTGGTTTTTGACTTTGGGATAGGAACAGCAGAATTAGCATCAAAAGCCAAACCAAGAATCTGAAGATTCTGCTTCAGTGTTTTCTCTTGGTCCCAGCTCTTACGTAACGTTTGGCTTTGGGAGAAATAATTGAAAAATGTTACAGCTACACAAATGTACCAAACCTGTTTAAATGGCATAAATGAAATAATAGGAATTAAGAACCAACATTATTTCAGTAATGAAAAATTTAAAGCAATGATGGATCAAGTTTACTGAAAGCTGTGCTTCCTCTATAAATGCCCACAATTTAACCCTTTAACTCCCAAGATCTGATTGGCAGTTCTCCCCTCTAGCTGCTACACATTCCCTTTTGAATTAGTTACAAGAATTTGGTGTTAGATCAAGATAACAACTTCTACCTGATATGTTTGAGTATTCTCATTACCTGTTTGCTTGATAATGTATGGATAATATACATGTAGGGAGAAGTTTCTGGTTGATCAACACTGGGACTTAAAGGGTTAATAGGCACCCTTCCCCAAATAAGCACCCACCCACAGGAAATCATATTGTTGATTCTCAAGACTTTTGAGAACCAAAGATTTAATAGCCAGAAGGTAAACTTTCATATGTTTGAGCAGTACCGCATTTGCGCAAATTTTGACAGTTCTCATACAAACAAAATTTCACCAAAGTGGCTTTCGATCATTCACAGCCTTTCCATCCTGACTTTCCTCATCAGTTCTGTGATCCAATATAGGCATAAGTTTTCAACCATCCTTAATGAATAAATATATGCCATACCCCATCCAAGAGCACTCCCATTGACAGCATGGGTATCTACAGGATTAAGTCAAGTTGCATTCGACAACTCAATGAGCACCAGAAGTCATAAAAGTAAAAAAAAGAAGAGAATTGCTCTAAGTCTAGAAATAAATTTTGATAAATTGCATGTGGTAAGACTGTTTTATCATATGAGTGCTGGGATTTACTCTAAACAAAGCCATAAAAAAAGTCATGTCAAAGGTAGAAACAATGCCATTGTGCATTGGCCATATGATTTTTTGTGGCTAATGCCTCCTATAGGAGGCAAAGCCACATATGTTATCAAAAAGAGTGATGGCAAGTGACAAAAGAATGTCAAATTCACCCAGTTTTGACCCAATGTCACTTGTTTCTTTCAGGGTATCTTGGTAGATCAACATTCGCACAAGAGATTATTAAGTGCAACATACATGTACACTAAAGATAGAAAAATTTCTTTAAAACACATTATTTTGTGCCTAAAAAAAACCCAAGATGCCATAATCTCAGTTATTGCCCTGACACTACAGAAGAAGATAAACATCTTACAATAAGTTCAGGATGGATCATGACTAAAAGAAAACCTTTCCTTGCAGAAATATCTTAATAGGTGTGATGGGCACATCTTCAAGGAAACATTTTTCTTTAAAGAAAGAACATTTTAACATTTAAATCAGAAAACTATGATATAATTTTTCCAATTCTTGCAGTGACACAAAGGCATCTCTGGTGAGTAATTAAAAAAAATAGTTTTCCTTATAGAAATAGATGTGATCTGCACTTTGTGAAAACTTTGAGGAAAAAATAATTTTTGAAGAGCATTTTACCATTTTAATCTGTGACTAATGCCTAAGAGAGCTGCTTAATTTGTGACACAAGGAAGGTCTGAAATATTATACCTTGAGTTTAATAGGGTGACCCTATTTGAAGGAAGAAGCTGAGAGCCAAGCAAGTCCTACAATTTCAATAGGGAAGTCAAATCAGGAGTATTACTTCTGTGTAGTGGCTGACAAAGGCAAAGAAAGTTTTGATGACCACTGAGTTTCCCAAGTAAAGACCCAAAATAAAGCAGGGATTTATTTTACAAACAAGCCTTAAATTGTTCTATTTAACATAGACGAGATATTTAAAAATTTATCATAAACCGAAATATGAAAATTATACGGAAGAACCTAATCTAATTTCTAAAATACATTCCAAAAAATAACATTGCAAACATTCCGATACCAAGACACAAGTTATGCTAAGACACACATTAAAGAAACTATTTCTTCGAAAGGATAAACGAGACCTGCTTAAAAACGAACTCTAACACAAACTATTAACTAGCCAAATGAGTAAATTGAGTAGCATTCAGACGTAACGTGAACAACGTAACTTACTTTAACACCTTCACTTTCTTTTCTTTCTTTTTCCTTTTAAGACCGGGCCTTGTCGTATTAGCACGCTTTTGCCTTTGCGATTTCTTTCCACGCACTCCTGCCATGTTTCCGTCGACGTAGATTTGCAAGGCGTCTTAGGGAGTAGTACTGGACTCTAAGACCAGCCGCCATCTTGAAATATAGTAATCGCGAAACTCTGGGCACGAGTCAATGATTCCTTCTTTGATGGCGGTAACAGTCACATCGAACTAGCAATAAAAGGAACTCTCTGCATTACTTGAATTTATCAGAGAGAACAGAACTATTTGGTCATAAGAGTAGAAAGGCAGCCGTCCGCTTCGGAGTTTCAAAGCTCAGAATTGTATCCCGAGGGGTGGACGATCAATTATCTTCGGTAGGTACATTGTTTGAAGGAATATGCACGTTACAAGTAGTCGCACTGTGAAAACTTGCACCTTTGAAAAATTGAGGATTAAATGGAAAACTCTAGCGATCGAAAATTGCACTGCACTAAGAAGTAGCAAAGATCCCTAGAACTCTCGCTTGAGTGAAGATGCACTATCCATTGGGCGAAGAGTGCAGAACGTACTTTGACATTTTAAGCTGATTTCGGGGACTTAAGGCCGGAGTTAGTTTCAAAATGCAAAGTCTGTTCGATGATCATGACCTTAACATCTTACCCTTTCATGATTCATTTTCAGAAGCTCATAGCCACTTTGATTGATTTTTTTTTTGCAACAGTCAACCCTGCAGTAGAAACACGTTTTGATTATGTTGATCTTAAGATTTCCTCATCCTTAACAGAAAATCAAATTTGCTCCTGTAAACTTTCGTGCAAGGTATATAATGCATAAACTGTATTTTTCCCTTTGAGACAATAAATTTTAAGATCTCGGAAATCGTGTTATTTTCTGATATTTTCTGATTTTTTCTGAACAAGGAACAATTATATGGAGTTGTTTTCCTCGTGTTTTTAAATTTTCTGATCATCATATTTCCCATGTAGAAAGATCTTTAAACGAAATTTCTGTCTCTGGTTATGATGGTACCTATGTATCACTCACCTCATTTTCAGTGAAGTCTTCACTCGGGTGAATAAATTTAATTTTTTTGTGAATTCTCTATTTTTTTTAGTGCCTCTATAAGAACAGAACTGTGATCGCAAGGCAATGGATACAGGTATTGATCACAGAGAAGAAGCTCAAATCCAAACTCAAAGGTTTGTGTTCTTGTAGTATTATTAACATTTATTATGTGGCTTTGGTTTGTGGCTAATATAACATGTGCTCTGATTGGTTAAGAGCAAGATCAGGGCAGGGCATAATATAGAAGTCCTGCCTATGGGCTAATTACAGATTATGCAAATTAGGAAGGGCACAAATGTTACATAAGTACCACAACTGCTCTCTTTTTTAAGATTAAGAGTCTAAGAGAGTAGTTTTGATAACTGACTGCTTAATAACAGGGATTGAGGTTATTACAGGAAAATCTCAAACAGAGATCTTGCTATCATAGTGGAATGTACACAGAAAAGACAGATTAAGATTAAGAGTCTAAGAGAGTAGTTTTGATAACTGACTGCTTAATAACAGGGATTGAGGTTATTGCAGGAAAATCTCAAACAGAGGTCTTGCTATCATAGTGGAATGTACACAGAAAAGATAGAAAAGAGTTTCAAAATAGTCTTAACACTTATAGCCTCTTGATAAAAGAAAAAATTAATACAAATGCTTTAGAATGCACAGTTCCTGTCAGATTTTAAATTGAATTTATAATAAAATAATAGGAAAACTTTAGTAATAGTTTAGTTGCCCTTTAGTTTAGTTACAATTATTGTTTGTACAGTAACTTAGTAGTGAGGAATTTGATAAGAAAAAAGGGGTATCAGACCCAAGTAGCTTTTAAAACATTAATTTTCATTGCAGTACAAGACACAGCATAATTTTTTTTACTCCAAAACCCCATGTCAGTTAACGTTGAGCTGTCCAAGGAAGGTGACCCTAAACCAGTTAAAAGGTCTCTTAACCCTTTTCATCCTAACATCAGTATGTACATTCTCCATACTGTTCTCCATATGTTTCCTAATGTCTTAACAGGGAGAATTTATTCAACAGGCAGGGGCTTCTTTAATTGTTGATTGGTTCATACTCTATTGTGACATTTATGTTTGATTCAGGATGGATATTAAAAGGAGAAATTAGCTGCTGCTTATTCTTAGAGGTCAAAGGGTTAATGAAGAAGGTTTAACTGAAAGAAATATATTAAGCTTATGCTTTTGAACAAAAGAAACCTCCTTAAGAACACCAAACTTGTAAAAGCAATAATCAGTTTGTACCCTGGT
This sequence comes from Pocillopora damicornis, assembly GCF_964200805.1. Classification (NCBI taxonomy): domain Eukaryota; kingdom Metazoa; phylum Cnidaria; class Anthozoa; order Scleractinia; family Pocilloporidae; genus Pocillopora; species Pocillopora damicornis. The sequence goes on from NC_142671.1 coordinate 24,733,827, forward strand.
ATAAGTCTGTTATACATTTTCAGTGAATAACATTAATTTATCCAAATTTGTGGCATATTTTTCAGATTTTGTCGCAGATAAGCTGCACTAATGTTTTGATGTGATCACTTTGGGGGAATAGTGTGGCTTATCTGTCAGTGTTCATGGTACTTTTTTGTGGCAATGCTGAATGATGACGTTGGGTGTTTTGTAAAGAAAGATAATTACAAAGACTCTCCCGGTTCATTAACCTTGTATGGTATGATTATAATGAAAATCATGATATTCTTGTATTCATGTCCCAAACAGATCAGGCCTGAAACAGAAATTTGGTCCTATACCAGTAGAAGTGACAAAAGCCAGAGAGGTACCTGTGGCATGGAGAATCTTTTCCTTTTCACTTGTAATGCTGTTCTTATCTCAAAAATTTGCTTATTAAGTTTTGTGCAAAATTAATACAAGCAAAGTCATAAAATCAATTTTGGTGTTCTGCCTTAAGTGTTTTGTCACAATAAAATCATTTTTGATTATCAAAATTTGTCATAGTTTTGTCAATGCTATAGAAGAAAAGGAACAGAAGTATCAAAAAAATCTCCAGAAAATGAATAATAATGATCTATCTAGAACAATGTTTATTGTTCCTTAAATCTCCATCCTTGCCCCTGTCCTTCCCTGCCCCTCCTCTTCCTTGTCCCAGGCAGTTTTACACCATGAAAATTTTGTGCTGTGCCACTTTTAATCATTCATTTTCCTGCCTACTTGAAAAATTAGTGACAGCTCTGTTAAATAACTGATGTCTTTTCTAACCGAAATGGTCTCCAAAATGGTTCTCCCTCTCTCAAATTTTTTAGATATACTTCAGTAGTCACTTATTTGAGAATAGTTTAGATTTATCTTGTTTTGAGAGGAATAACGATACAGAATAGTCACTTTTCTGGTGAACTTGATCTTTTTTATGCTTTCTCACTGAAGCCTACCTTTTCTTCTCCTTGGAAAGTTCACCCTGCACCTTCAGGAGAAACAAATCTAACCCAAAATTTTAGTTCTTATCATTATTTACTGCTGAACAAAAAGTGCCTCAAGATTCTCAGAAATGTGTTGCAAATTTTGTTCAGTGCCAGTTGTCCTCAAAAAGCGCTAAAGAGCCAAGAAACTTAGTTCTGCACAATAATAAGAAGACATATTTATGTTCTTATCTTAAATATTTACTTACAGGATGATGTAAACAGTATTTTGAAACGAAGAAGCCATATTCAGAAATGTATCCTTTTGCATAAATTATAAGTTACATACTAATGCTAACATTCTTATATACATGTACCTAGTTGGATTGATGCTGTGGTAGAATTGAGAAACTCATGGAAAATTTAATGGCTGAAAAGACTTTTCATTTTTCTTCTCATGACTGTTGTTTAATTCATGTGGGAAGTTTCATTACTTAAAAAAAGTGTAATTATTTATTCAGTTGATAGAAAGTTGGTCAAATATTTGCAACTTTTGATAGGTTGGATAGCACTACTTCTAGTTTTGAATTTTTGTTGACCTTTTAAAAGCAAGCATTATTTTGGACAGTTACTTTCTGTTGTGTGTGTTAAGTTGATTGATTGAAACAATTGCAAGGGAATTAAAGTTTCCTTAACCCTCATGTTAGCACTTCATCTGTTGGATGAGGCTCTTTCTACCCCACAGCAACAATTACACACGGCTTCCTCACTGCTGAGATCAGTGAAAACCCCAACACCACTTCGCCAACTGCCCATGTCAGCATCAGGACTCAGACATAGTGCTTGTATGTATGTTAAATTAATGATAACCAGTTTAGTGGTGGTCTCAATCTCTAGTCAAATGGTGCACAGGCTAGGAAAGACATGAGCAATCTTGCATCACAAATTCATCAAATATTATAGATTTTTGAAACTGAAATAGGGTATTAGAAAATATAGAACTTAAAATTTATGCAAGCTCCCCTCATTTTCTGAATTTGACTCTATTGTTGTTATGAGTTGGGCACATAACTTGATCCTAATTTTGGGGTATGTTCAAAGCTGAGTTAAGATAACCCAGGGTTTCTGTGAAATCGGATTTCAGATCTGAAAGTCAGTATAAATTTATTTTCTCCACAATTTGATAAAAGGATACTCTAAATAGAAGAAAGAAAATTATCTTAAAAAGGCTTTTGAACAAAGGAATAAAGAAACCTAGATTAAAATTTAACCCTGAGTTAGCACTAAGGAACAACTGTGTACTGATGTTTATCACTTCCACATTATTTACAGCACTAAAACACTCTGCTTATGGGGAAGTTCCTAGAGTATCATTCAGTATTTTTCCAGTGTTTTCAATAAGATCTGAACTAGGTGGCAACCTCTCTAAAGCACCCACCTCAGAATAATATAAAAATCATTTCCCTCTTATTAGCCCACTAGTTCCATTCAGAACAAGCTCCCTTCAAAGGAAGGTGTTGGTGTTAAACTTTGGCACACAATCATAAAATGTTAGTCTCCTTTGTCACAAATTGTTTTAAAAATCTTCTGTTTTCTGACATGTAGACCTGCTGCCTGAGTTTCACACAAGAGTTCTCTGAAATGACATGGTTACTGGTTACCAAATTTGACTCAGTATGTTCCATGAAACTCTAATTAATCTTTTTTTTTTTTAAGCTGGAAATGTGGCATATGAGAAGACAATATCAATCATTGTTATCAAAACCTGTTTATAAAGGGTAAAAGTCAACCAAAGGAACTCGATAAAATCTCAAGGTGTTTTAGTTATCACTTCGTGAGTTTCCTTGGAAGCTTCCAGAAAGTCACAGAAAGATGCATAATGATAGTAACCATTCAAAAATCACGTAATACTAAGAGCTTTCAATAGGCAGTCTACAAAAACAATACAAGATAATGTCCTGTGTCTATCAAATTTTCATACACTCATGTTCTCAAATGTTCTCAAATTTGATGCCATGATCCAAACTTTCTTCCCCTGGCCGTGCCAGATTCTGGTGTTTTCCATTCATTCATCACTTTTTGACTTACAGTTGCTTAAAGCATTTGCACTGCAAATGTTTACAGATTTTTCTTCTGTTTGCAATTGGAAACAAATCCCTCAGTCTCTCACCTCCAAAATGCTGAAAGGCTTTTTTTGTGATCCAAGTTTTTTCCTTTTTTATCAAGTGAAATTAAAGATATGTGGCAGTGAATTCCACAAGTTTTACTTATTGGTAAAAACTCAATCGATTATTCTTGTCTGCAGAAGTGTGCATTATTATTGATGCAGTCCACTAATAATGTTTGCAAAAGATAATTGAATTGGGTTAGTCAGCCAATGAATTCTAACTTTTCCCACAGTGCATGTTTCAAATCAGATTGTAAACAATCATCAAGCCACCAATTGCTCCACCAAAAGTCACTTGTTCATGTTCTGGCTAACTAGTAACCATAAGAACACAGTCTTCTTCACTTTTCACAGGAACTTCAGTTTTTTTTCTTTCTTTTTTTGTTTTCTTATTAAACAGTTAAATGCGTAAGTGTTCAATGCCTGTTTTTGTTTCTGTCTTTGTAGTCCTTGCATGCATGCAAACTTAACATTTTCAAAAAAGTTCCAAATTTGATTTTCTTGACTGTGTTATCAATAAGCATCTATTTTAACAATTTTGATTTTCAAGTTTGTTTTCTAACTAGCAGTTGAGAACAACTGCTGTTGTTTTATTTGTCCAAATTTAAGATGTTTTACTTTGGCACAAGCTTGTTTGAAAATTATTTAAGTAACAGACAATGTGTACTTCTATTTTGCACATGATGAATGTAACTAGAACATGCAAAACATGCAGAAACAGAGAACTTCTAGTGAAAGAAGAAATCTGACAATCAATGACCACAGAAATTGAAATGTAGATGAGGTGTACATGTAGCATAATATTGTAAGCATTGTATTGTATGCGTTACTTTTGCACATTACCCTTAGAGACTAGTGACAGAGTGAAAAGATAATTTAGTTCATGAGGAACCTGAAAGTGGTAAGGAAGATCACAGAAAGTCATAAAGTAATAGCTTTGTGGTTAAGATACTTATAAAAGATTGTGTCATTTGTTGTATTGTGTGGACAGTGTCTATTAGTACCATTAATCAATATGAACTGCTTCTCAAATTACTCTATCACATTACTTTACAAGTATGGATGTTAATGAACACTATTTTGAAATTTAGACACACTCAGTGGTACTTCTTCAATTGCAGATACAGATTACACCACTCAGGTACACTGACTAGTTCTTATGCATGCAGATTGCTTTTTTGATCTAAGGAGGAGAATTTCATTCTAGACATGCAAAGCTGTAGAAAGCGAGCAAAAGAACATGTTATTGAGACTGATCCTGTACCTTCATTTCACAGATAAATTAAATTGAAGGAAGATTTATTTATTTAAAATGCATTTGCTTAAACTTAGTCACTTTCAAGTGAACTGTTTGAAAAAAAAAATATATAAGGGTGTGACTAACAGTTGATAATACCAGCATCAATTGTTGGTGTTGATATCCTTTTACAAAGATCAGCAAGCATTTAAGGAGAAAATTGATGACAGAAAATTTGATAGAATGCGAATGGAAAGCAAGGCTTTCTCATAAAACTGCTGGGTGCTCAATTAGTACATGCAAGTTTTGATCCCCATTTTAATTGTGAATTTCCATTGGCACATATATACTCTGCCTGGAAGAATAAGATACAAAATTGATTTAATGAGACTGTACAGCTTTAACTGCTTTTAACTCAATTCTTGCATATCAGTGTATAAAGGAACTGTATGTGTACACACACTGTCAATATTAACTTCTTACTAACTGAGTGTGAGGTCAGTATTGGGGCAAAAGATAACCTAGGGCCAGTATTCCCTGGTGCAATTCAAGCAAGCTAGTTTAGTAAGTAGCTTATTATAAGACACTTGGACCACACTTGTTCATTCTGAATATACCAGCTTTTACAACTAAAAATACATAGTGTATGACCATTTCTATGGAAGCAGCCTCACTTGGCAAAATGCAGATCACCATGTTACTTCCTTGGTTCTGGTGTAGGAAATGTCTTACATGAGTGAGGGCCTGCATCCTGGACTGCTGTCTTCTCTCCCTCAGCATATGTCTGGCGGCACCACTCTGGTAAGTGATTAGAATCTGAACTTGTTATGCCAACCTATAACTATTGAATCATGATGATCTTGTTTTCCTTTCACTGTAGGGTTCATTGTCCTTCATGGAAGATAGTGGGTTAAGCCGCCCTCTTACTCCCAGTAAACCCCTCGCCCAAGTTGTTGAGGTATGAAAGTATATTGTACATCATGCAGAGTTTTTTTTCCTATATTTTCATAGAAAAGTTATTTGTTTTATTGAATGACTCCAGATTCTGATCTTCTATTTATTGTTTATAAACATGTGTGTAATCTGAAACAAAAGAAAGGACAAGTGATTAATTATTAATTATAAAAAAAATACTTGTTCTTGTAAAGGTGGCATTGGAGTTCCTGAAGCTTGCTGGTAATGCCTCTGTTATTCATTCTGAGTCTTTTCTGATTTGTAAAGGATTTTTCACCTGGAAGTGCTGTGGAATTGTCGCAGTTAACTGAGAATGTCAGTATTTTGACTGAGAAGGATCCTGTGATTGCAGGTCAGTATGGTAGAGTAATGTTTACCTGTGCACTACATTTTATCTGGTTCAGTCACTTTCATTAGTTGGACCATTTTCTCTCATTTGACCATTGGACAATTGGAGAATTTTATGAGGTTAATCTGGACCATTTCTACCACTGGTTGCATCTTTCTAGTTTGACCATTTCAAATGTTTGGAGCCATTTATTCAGTCAGCCTTTTTCTACTGTTTTTTAACCAGTTGGACCATTTTATTTTGTGTGACTATTTTAATCAGTTCAACCTTTTTATCAAGTCAGACTATTCTAAGTAGTTGGACCATTTTATCTATCTAGACCATTCTAACCAATCGGACCATTTCAACCATGTGGATGTTTTTACCCAGTTAGACTGTTTTAAGGGGTTAGGCCATTTTTAGCTCATTCATGCTGAAAGCAATGAATGAGGTATGGTGGTGGAGAAGATGTTGATGGAAGTTGTCGCTCGTGGACGGAAGTTGCATTGTGAACCGTGAATGGAAGTAGTCTCTCATGCTACCCCTCCCCACTTAGTGAAAGTCAAAATTAATTTTGATGAAGCTCAGAAACTCACGTGGAAAGAAATAAAATGTTTATATGGTTTAATAATAACCTCAAATCACATTTCTGAACTTCTGAAAATGCAACTTGAATTGAGAAGCCAAAATGCTCACACCTTGGGGACCCTTAGCAGGTTCATGCAAAAGAGCATCAGAGGTAGCCATATTGGTAAGCTGCGCATTTGTGTTCATCTTCAGTTGGTATATAGCAATCATTGCTCAATCATTGTACTTATTGTACTCTCGTAAGCTCTTCAACATATGGTTCACATACAATCATAGCGGCCAAGACATTAACTCATTTCTTAAGGATCTAGTCATTTCAAAAGGATCTGGTCACCATATGCAAGTAACCTAAAATATAGGGCCCCTGTGGTCTGACCTGTGGTAAGGAACCACCTCCAGTGAGCAACCACCCACAATTGGCAAAAAATTATTACTACTTCCTCCCTTTGCTCTTGTTAAGTTAATGTATTTGCCCCCTTCTCCCAGAAAAATTATCGTGTTTCATGATTCCATGAACCTTAAGTTACCTGTAAGCAACATTGAGTGGGGAGGGCCTTGTCAATGATTTAGAGTGTGGTGGACACAGGAGTGTTATTCTACAGATAAATTGTGTGTGCCAATTTTCAACCTCATAAAAAGGATTTTGACTTCATGAAACTATCACTTTATTACACATTTTTGCATGGAGGGCAACATTCAGTACACCAATATTTTACTATTTAGGTTAAAAGTAGAATTTGAAAGTAGGAATGTCCAAAGTAATGACAATAATTGAACTGAATGACAGTATCAAGGGTCTTAAAGATGTGTGGTGGTGAATGTGTTGTCTATGTGAAACAAGAGATATTACAATTGTCGCCAGACCGCAGTCCAAGGTGAAATGGAGAGTTTTGTAGATTGTTTTTAACACACTCAAACCTGCTAGAAGGATTGATTTGCTGTATGTATGTAATCCACTAATTTGGTGGACATAAGGAGTTCCAGACTGACCTTAAGTAATTGTTGTTGCCCTCAGTAATCTGGTTTGTTAATTGGCATTGTTCAGAAATTTTGTCAAGGAAGAGCAAAAAGTTTCAAAAGAAAGAAGTAAGAAATTAAAAAAACACTGACACAAAATACATGCTGTAGCTCTGTGGTTGTATCTGATCTGTTGCATGATATATCTCATTTTCAGCCAGTTCAAGCTTGTTTGGAGAATTCATGAGTGCCTTTACATCATTTCCAGACACAAAGCATATTTTTGACATGATAGCTGGATATGAAAAGGTAATTCCTGTGCATTGGAACATATCCATAAATGATATATAATTTATTGTTAACAAGATAATTTGGTTTTATAAACTGAGTTAATAATGTAAATTGCCCATCATAAAGAGTTTCTAAACTGATGTTTCAAGTGTTAGCCCTGCATGACGGCAAATGGTCTGGGGTAATGGTTCAATCATTAGCTCAGAAACTCTTCTGAAAACTCTCCATTGGTGGCTAATTTAAATTATCAGCTCAGTTGATAAAACCAAATCATCTTGTTATATACCCCCCCCCCCCCCCAACTGATGCAGCACCAAAGTTGCTTTAGAAACTCATCCCCATTTAGTTCTCATAAATGTTGTTTTTTTAGCATTTATGTTAGACATTACTGTATCGTGGATAGTTTTTAAAAGTGTATTTACCCTAGGCTTGTAGGCAGCAGCTGCTGGTTCTGAATGGATTGATCAGACTGTCATCACCAGGAAAAACTAAGTAAGCATATTTTTAAAGTGACATGTCTGTAAAGTGAATGTAATGGTACAGATAAGTTTTACAAATATGAGAAAGCTTGAAGAGGGGCACTTTTTTGTAATGAATATCTTTACAATTTGCCACAGTGCACATGCAGTACAGAGCAAAAGTAATGCAAATGGAAGTTAAATGTAATAAAAATTGCAAGTTATATTATCAACATTATTTGAATGATATTCTGATTGGGAAGATGTACTTGTATAGTTTGATTTAAATTGCTAAGCTAAAGCTTTTATTTTTGACACCCATAAGTGAGCTCTTTGTGATTTATCATCATAATTATCGTTTCAATTCCATGATCATATATGGCAGGAGCTCAGTGACTTTGTGTTTCCATTCTGGGATATTATGGCTGCAGCTCAGCAGTGTGTTTTTCTCTCTCTTAGAGAAATTGTGACTGCCTTTTGATTTCATCTTTGCATTCAAGTAGATATTGTTATCACTTAGAAATACCTGGTTTTCTTTCAGTGAGATAGCTGTGGTACCTATTTAAAACAAAAGTCTCCATTTGGAGCCAAAATATGCACAGATATTTGTCTGCAGATGTATTTGTTAAGAGACACAAACTGTGAGCTTCAAGTAACAGAAAATGTCTAAGGACAAATTTACTTAACTAGCATATTTCCCCACCAAGTAGAGGCTATTCATTATTCTTCAAGTATTTTTGCAAGGCATAGGAAAGAACGTTTAAAAACAGCTCACTACTGTATGAGATGTTCACTTTTCAGTGCTCTCTGGTAAGACTCTGTAAACAAACAAACACGAACCTTCTTCTGTAACAACCATAAAATGCTTTCTTGTCTTGATTAATTTGACTTATAGTTGTGGATGTAACCTTTGAAAATTGGAGAATATCACTTGGGGTATATCTGGATATTTCCCAGTCTTACCCTGGGCATATATGGTCACATGATGCATTTTGACCAGTTGCACAGTAGCAAAGATATATGATGGATTATAAGTAGCAATATATCAGCAGGATAACTGTATAGTTGAGTGAACTTTCCTTTCCTTCAGTGTGTGCAGCTTATTTTACTGTCTGTTTCTGAGATATTAAATCAGTTATGTTCAATCAGACTTTCCTGCAAAATAGGCTCAGAATCTTAGCCCAAATTCCTTTTTGGCCTACAAGCATGTTGTTTGACCCTTTAATCCATAATAGTGACCAGTATCTAATTTCTCCCTAAGATATCACCGCAGTGACTGAATCACACATTAATGTCATGAGAATAAAGGAAATGATCACCAACTATAGAGACTCTTGATTGTTAGACAAATTCTCCTGGTCAGCACCCTTGGAAAAATTAATATGAATACTGATGTTAGCGTGTAAAGGGTTAAAGATGTATATCAAAGGCGAAAGAAAAAATTTCTTGTAAGATACAGTACATTAAGAATTACAGCAAGAGACAAAAAAAGTGAACAACACAGCATTCAGAAAAAGTGAGAACAACCTCAATCAATAAATAACATTGCCTCCTGACTTCCCACTCTGTGAGGTGAAGTTATTTATCATCATTGCCGCCAATCAGAATCAGTATGAATTAACATCACTTTTTGACAAAAAATTTTTATTGGAACCGTTCTGAAGGTTGCACTTTACACAAGAAATGGAGTAAAGTAAATGGTTTGAACCCAGGAGTATCAGTAGTTTGTGTAATGTGATCGTCCGGGTGAGTGTAGTTCTGAAAAGAACTGTTGTTGGTGACTGACGTTTCGACTATCTGTGCGATAGTCATCTTCAGAGTCAAGTAAGGAATAGTTGTCAGTCGATGATGTTATAAAGTCTGGTCTGTTGAACGTGATTGGTCTGTTTAGCCGTGATGTGATTGGCTGGAAGACTCATGTAGAGTTTGTTAACAGTCATTGGTCGGTTTCGATCCGTCTGTTGTTTGTCGGTCTGTTTGTCGGTTTGTTCACGTCGTTAATGAGTCGTTTGTAAGGTGCTGGTAATTGTTGACATCTGTTGAGAGGCGTCTGTTCTAAGTTAGTGAACCAGCTTTCCAGAGTCAGTCGTTGAAAGTAGTTTGTACTGTAGGTTAAGCATTTAGCAGAGTCCCAGTCGATTCTGTGATTAGTTTGTCGGTGATGTTCAGAAATGTGATTGTTTACATCGCCATTTCTAGTAGCTCGTTTGTGTTCAGTTAGTCGCGTGTTAAGGTTTCTACCAGTCTCACCAATGTAGGAGGCCTGGCAGTCGGAGCATTCGATCTTATAAATCGCTCCCTGTCTGTTGTTGGGTTCGTCTTTGTCTTTAACGTTGGTCAGCAAATGTCGTAAAGTAGTTATAGGCCTGTGAGCTACGCGAATGTTGTAAGGTTGTAGGATCCGCGCGATAGCCTCAGAAGTGCCTTTGATGTAGGGTATAGTAGCTGTAGTCGTGATAGATGTGGAGTCCCTGTTAGTTTCTGTAGTGTCGGTCACCCTGTGAGTGTTTCGTCTAATGAAGTCAGTGTTGTAGTTGTTTTTGTCAAAAACACGGTCAAGGTACTTGTTTTCGTCAGATAAACTGTCCGGTGTGTTGCAAACAAGTTGCGCTCGTCTTGTCAATGTCTTGATAGTCGTAGCTTTGTGGGAAGTCGGGTTGTAGGATGATTCGTCAAGAAGTCTGTCGGTATGCGTCGGTTTTCTGTATATTGTTGTTCGTAGTTCGTTGTTGTTTCGGCCTACCAAACAGTCGAGAAAAGGAAGCTTGCCGTCTTCTTCGATCTCCCTGGTAAACTGAATGTCGGTGTTTTGTTCGTTAAGGTGATTGTGAAAAGCGTCAATTTCGTCTTTGTGTACGGCGGTAAATGTGTCGTCTACGTAGCGTAACCAAAGCGGTATGGTTTGTCGGCAAGTTGCAAGGGCGCGTTCCTCGATGTTTTGCATCACAATTTCTGCGACAACAACGGAGACCAGCGACCCCATAGCTGTTCCGTGCAACTGCTTGTAGTGTTTCCCGTTGTACTGAAAGTAAGTCGATGTAAGGCAGAGGTTAAGTAGGTCCATAATGTCTTCTGTCGGTAATGGTAGTGCATCAGTAGACTGATGGATGGCGGTTTCAGTACACTGTAGAGCCAATTGAAGTGGAATACTGGTGAACAGTGATTTCACATCAAAAGACACGAGTTTGTAGTCGTCAGGTATCTGTACGTCTTTGATAGCGTCAATAAAGTTCTCAGTTGATTGTAGTTTACGTCTCGATTTGTCAGTCAGTGGTTGCAGTATCGTCGTAAGGTATTTCGACAGTTGGTACGTCGGGGACCCACAGAATGAGACTATAGGTCGCATAGGTATCCCAGGTTTGTGTAGTTTCGGTAGTCCGTAAAGTTTAGGTGGTTGTGGTACAGAGCACCTCAGCCGGTAGTAGCGTTGAGTGTCAAAGGCTTTAGTCTTTTTGAGCGTAAGTAATTTGTTGTTGAGTTTGCGTTGTAGTGCTGGCGTCGGGTCACGTTTAAGTAATTCGTAAGTTTGTTTGTCGTTAACAAGTGCGTCCATTTTGTCATAGTAGTCAGTCTTGTCCATAACAACAGTAACACGTCCTTTGTCGGCTGGTAGTATAACAATTTCCTTGTCGTTTTTCAGTCGTTTCAGTGCTTGTTGTTCGTCTTTGGTTAAGTTGCTGTCAGTTATAGAGGCTGATTGTATCGTGGAAGCAATTCTACTTCTGATGTTGTCCTTGGCAGGTTCTGATAAGTCTCGTTGACGAGAAAGAGCCGCCTCAACACTAGATACAATAGACTCGGTCGGTATACGTTTAGGCGTAACTGAGTGTTTCAGTCCGTAAGATAGTACTTGAGTCTCAGTCTTGTCTAGGGGACGGGAAGAGATGTTCCTGACCCAGTTGTCGTCGGTTGCCGAGTCTATTGTATCTAGTGTTGAGGCGGCTCTTTCTCGTCAACGAGACTTATCAGAACCTGCCAAGGACAACATCAGAAGTAGAATTGCTTCCACGATACAATCAGCCTCTATAACTGACAGCAACTTAACCAAAGACGAACAACAAGCACTGAAACGACTGAAAAACGACAAGGAAATTGTTATACTACCAGCCGACAAAGGACGTGTTACTGTTGTTATGGACAAGACTGACTACTATGACAAAATGGACGCACTTGTTAACGACAAACAAACTTACGAATTACTTAAACGTGACCCGACGCCAGCACTACAACGCAAACTCAACAACAAATTACTTACGCTCAAAAAGACTAAAGCCTTTGACACTCAACGCTACTACCGGCTGAGGTGCTCTGTACCACAACCACCTAAACTTTACGGACTACCGAAACTACACAAACCTGGGATACCTATGCGACCTATAGTCTCATTCTGTGGGTCCCCGACGTACCAACTGTCGAAATACCTTACGACGATACTGCAACCACTGACTGACAAATCGAGACGTAAACTACAATCAACTGAGAACTTTATTGACGCTATCAAAGACGTACAGATACCTGACGACTACAAACTCGTGTCTTTTGATGTGAAATCACTGTTCACCAGTATTCCACTTCAATTGGCTCTACAGTGTACTGAAACCGCCATCCATCAGTCTACTGATGCACTACCATTACCGACAGAAGACATTATGGACCTACTTAACCTCTGCCTTACATCGACTTACTTTCAGTACAACGGGAAACACTACAAGCAGTTGCACGGAACAGCTATGGGGTCGCTGGTCTCCGTTGTTGTCGCAGAAATTGTGATGCAAAACATCGAGGAACGCGCCCTTGCAACTTGCCGACAAACCATACCGCTTTGGTTACGCTACGTAGACGACACATTTACCGCCGTACACAAAGACGAAATTGACGCTTTTCACAATCACCTTAACGAACAAAACACCGACATTCAGTTTACCAGGGAGATCGAAGAAGACGGCAAGCTTCCTTTTCTCGACTGTTTGGTAGGCCGAAACAACAACGAACTACGAACAACAATATACAGAAAACCGACGCATACCGACAGACTTCTTGACGAATCATCCTACAACCCGACTTCCCACAAAGCTACGACTATCAAGACATTGACAAGACGAGCGCAACTTGTTTGCAACACACCGGACAGTTTATCTGACGAAAACAAGTACCTTGACCGTGTTTTTGACAAAAACAACTACAACACTGACTTCATTAGACGAAACACTCACAGGGTGACCGACACTACAGAAACTAACAGGGACTCCACATCTATCACGACTACAGCTACTATACCCTACATCAAAGGCACTTCTGAGGCTATCGTGCGGATCCTACAACCTTACAACATTCGCGTAGCTCACAGGCCTATAACTACTTTACGACATTTGCTGACCAACGTTAAAGACAAAGACGAACCCAACAACAGACAGGGAGCGATTTATAAGATCGAATGCTCCGACTGCCAGGCCTCCTACATTGGTGAGACTGGTAGAAACCTTAACACGCGACTAACTGAACACAAACGAGCTACTAGAAATGGCGATGTAAACAATCACATTTCTGAACATCACCGACAAACTAATCACAGAATCGACTGGGACTCTGCTAAATGCTTAACCTACAGTACAAACTACTTTCAACGACTGACTCTGGAAAGCTGGTTCACTAACTTAGAACAGACGCCTCTCAACAGATGTCAACAATTACCAGCACCTTACAAACGACTCATTAACGACGTGAACAAACCGACAAACAGACCGACAAACAACAGACGGATCGAAACCGACCAATGACTGTTAACAAACTCTACATGAGTCTTCCAGCCAATCACATCACGGCTAAACAGACCAATCACGTTCAACAGACCAGACTTTATAACATCATCGACTGACAACTATTCCTTACTTGACTCTGAAGATGACTATCGCACAGATAGTCGAAACGTCAGTCACCAACAACAGTTCTTTTCAGAACTACACTCACCCGGACGATCACATTACACAAACAAGAAATGGAGTTGGTTGCCTCTTCAATGAATCTTATCATCTCACATTTAAGTCACTATTTATAGTAATACTCAATTTTTCCATGTCTTGATTCATGGATGTTTTAATTTTGAAAACTAAGTTGCGCACAGGTCTTTAAGGAAAAGATCAAAATAACTATTTCTGGGATTTTTTGACACTCAGTCCTCTACTTATGACAGATACTTATGACTGTCAGTTCTGAAAAGGATGGTTTTCATACAGGACAAACATGATAGCTTTCGCAGAAAAGAAAATTAGAAAAATTTTTTTAAAAAAATAGCGCATGTAAACTGCTGCCCTCACACACTTCTTACACCACACTTGAATAACACTCCTGAATTAAATGTTTGTAAACCTACCTTATCACATGGTTTTTATGTTGCTAACAAAGAAATTTCTTGTATGACAGATATTACAGTTGAAAGGCCCTTTTTGTCTTTATAGTCATGGGATGTGCTATGAAAGCTGAAATAGTCTAGGAGATTTGAAAAAGAGGCCTAAAAAAGGCATTACATAGCAACCTCACTATATGAAAGGTTTGACATTGGATTGTGACAGGCTGATACACATAGATCATTGCTACATCAGTCACAGTGACAAATTGTGGGGTCAGTGACCTGCTACTCACTGATTTTTAGGGGAAGGTGTGGGTGGGGGTGCTCATGGAAGTGCACTAAATATACGAGTTCAGGAATGTTTTTGGCAATATCACTTGTACTGGTCAACCAAATATCACACATTTTTTTGGGAGAGGAGATGTGTTATTTGTGGTCTGTTAAACTATTACCATGACAATGGTTGCTTGGGAAATCAAGATAAACATTGTTTTTGTGAGATATACTGTTATTAATTATTATTTCTGATGAATTTGCGATAAAAAAGAACAGTCATCATTGTTCAATTGCTGATGTTTTATTGTTGAAAGGCATAAATGGCAGATGTTATTGGCTTGAAAAATACAAATGCCTTGTTAAAAAAAAGACAGTCAAGAACCAGTTTCCAACCTCCTACATTTAAAGTTCAAAACAATATAGTCAGTTAAATACATGGAATTGTTGACATCATCCCTTCCTTTGCTGGTGTACCAGCCTAACATGTGGGAATGTAAAGGGAGCTTATGAAAGCCTCAGCAGATGGATTAACTTCTCAGTACTTATTTTCCAAGACCTGTAATTGTGATTATGCATGTTTGTTATTCACAGTAGCCTTCCAAGCCTTCCTTTTGCCACTTAGCAAAAGCCACTTGTGGTGTTACATCCTGTAAGAGCTTGGAATGCTGGTAGAGGCTTGCAAAGCTCTTTTTCAAGCTTTCTATGAGATGATTTATTGGAAGATAGCAAAGCATGTCCTTTACATCACTGCAGGACTATAGCTGGTCAGCCCTCAAATCATGATCTGTAGAGATACAAAGGAAATACTTCAGAGCTACATCATTATCAGATGTCTGAACTGTCCTCAGCATGGATAAACTTTTCTTGTGTCCTTTTCCTAACTATGGGTACTACACTGGCAGATGGTAGATACTGTGTCCCTAGCTATTTCAAAGCATGCTGCTAGTACCAACTTCTCACAAGGATTAAGCACCCTCCCTACAATTTCTTACCAAGTGCTTACCAATTTCTCATATAAATTTTCAGGTTAATTTTATTCACTAGATTTGAAGCTGTTTCATTTTTGGGGGGACTGGCATGACTGAACTTTCTCTTCTGACTAGTTTGTCATATTTAATGGAGTTCTCCTTTCTAGAACAATCTTTTATGACATCCACACAATGACAGTTAGTCTTCCCAAATTAGACAGTTATTATTGACCAACAAACTTCTTACAATCTGGAGCTCTTATCAGAGTTTATTGACTCCCAGATCAACCAAATGACTGCTTGCATTTGGGAGCTCATTGAATCCACGATTCTTGCAAGTGAGAACTCTTATTAAAGTTCATTGAGTCTTGAGGGTATTTCCACTAAATTTGTTTCGCCTTTGTATTTAAATGAACAAACCTCTTGGCATTGGAAGTTCTTATTTGAGCTCATTGACTCCACAATCGACCAACAAACTTCCTGCCATCAGGAACAAGCCTACAAATATCATGTGATGAAAGGCTCTTATAAGAGCTCATTGACTCCCTAATTGACTAATAACCTTTGTGTCATTGGGAGCTCTTATCAGAGCTGTTTGATTCCCCAACTGAACAAGGAACTTTGTGTCATCAGGAGCTCTTATCAGAGCTCATTGAATCCCTGATCAACCAACAAATTTCTTGCAATTGGGAGCTCTTATCAGAACTCAATGACTCCTGGATCCACCGGAAAATATCTTGCATTCAGGAACTTTTACAAGGGGTCATACAGACTCCCTGATCAACCAAGACAGCAGTCCAAGGTGAAATGGAAAGTTTGTGGATTATTTTTAATACACTCAAACCTTCAACAAGGATTAATTTGTTGTATGCATGTAACCCACTAATGTGCTGGATGTGAGAAGTTCCAGACTGACCTAAAGTAATTGTTGGTACTCCAGTAATCCTGATTGTTACCTGGTATCGTTGATATGTTTTGTCAAGGTAGAGCAAAAAGTTTCAAAAGAAAGAAAGGTAGAAAGAAATAAGAAAAAACGCACACAAAATACATGCTGTAGCTCTATGGTTTTATCTGATCTGTTGCATGGTGCATCTCATTTTCAGCCAGTTCAAACTAGTTTAAGAGTTCATTGAATCCCTGATCAAGCAACAAATTTCTTGCACTCAAGAGCTCTTACCCAAGCTCAATAACTCTGATCCACCAATGAATATGTTGTGATCAGGAGCTCTTTTGAAGGCTCGTTGACTCCCTGATTGAGCAACAAACTTTAATTTCTACCATCAGGAGTTCTTATCTGAGCTCATTGCATCCTGATTGACCAACAAACATTGTGCCATCGGGAGCTCTCATCAGAGCATTGACTCCCTAATCAACCAAAAACTTCTTGTGATCAGGAGCTCTCATCAGAGCTCATGGGCTCCTCAATTGACCCTCTGACTTTTTTCACTAAAAAGCTCTTATTAAAGCTCATTGACTCCCCAATTTACCAACATACTTCTTGCATGTGGCAGCTCTCATGAGATCTCTTTTAACTCACTTGTCTGCCAATAAACTTCTTGGCTCTTCAATTGACTAACAACTATGTGCTGTTGGGAGCTCTCATCAGAGCTCAGTGACTCACAATTTAGAAACTTACATGCCCCAGATTTATTAACTTTGTGCCATCAGGAGCTCTTATAAGAGGTCATTGACTCCCCAACTGACCAACAGCTATATTCCATAGCCAGCTCTTATCAGAGGTCATTGACTCACCAACCAACCAACCAACTTTGTGCCCTTGGGAGCCCTCATCAGAGCTCATTGACTACCTAATTAACCAACAATTTCCCTGTGATTAGGAGGTCTTATTAGGGCTCCTTAACTCCCTAATCAACCGACAAACTTTGTGCAATCAGTAGCTCTGATTAGAGTTCATTGACTCAATTGACCCACAAATTTTTTTCAGGTGTACAAATGGGTACCAGCAAATATGATGGGGGTAACCCTGTGATGGACTACCATCCCATCCAGGGGGGAGTAGCAATACTCCTAGCTGCTTCATGCTAAGGAAATGGGACTTAAGTGTCAGCCCCATGGGCCACTTGGGCCTGTCTAAAGGCTTTACTTTACTTTTTTTATGTGCTGTTGGGGACTCTCATCTGAGCTTAGTGACTCTCAATTTAGAAACTTCCATGCCCCAGATTTATTAACTTTGTGCCATTAGGAGCTCTCATCAGAGGTCATTGACTCTCCAACTGATCAACAACTGTGTTCCATAGCCAGCTCCTGTCAGAGGTCATTGACTCACCAATTGACCAACCAACTTTGTGCCATTGTGAGCCCTTATCAGAGTTCATTGACTCCCTAATTAACCTCCTTGTGATTAGAAGGTCTTCTCAGGGCTCCTTGACTCCCTGATTGACCAACAAACTTTGTGCAATCAGTAGCTCTGATCAGAGTTCATTGACTCCCCAACTGACCCACCTACTTTTTGCCTTTGTTTTGCACTTGAACTTACATGCCTTAAGTTTACAAACTTTGTGCCATTGGGAACTCTCATCTGAGCTTATTTACTCCCGAATTGACGCACAAACATCAAAAGCCCTTATCAAAGCTCATGGACTCCCCACTCAACCAAATAAGTATCTTGAGATCAGGAGTTCTCGTGAGAGCTCATTGACTCCTCAGTTGACCAAACAGTCTCTTTCAATAGGAAGCTCTTATCAGAGCTTATTGACTCCCCAACTGACCATCTAACTTCTTGTGATCAGAGGTTCTTATCAGAGCTTATTGACTCTCAACTGACCATCTAACATTTTGTGATCAGAAGTTCTTATTGGAGCCCATCAACTCCCCAATTGACCAACCAACTTCTTGCAAACAGGTGCTCTTATCAGAGCTGAGGAACTCTCAAAGGTATTTCAACTGAATTTGTTTTGCCTTTGTTTATAAAGAAGGATCAATTTTAAGGTATTTTTGCAAGAGATCAACGTCTGCTATTTATTCTTTTAAGCATTTTTGACTATATTTCACAAAATCACTTTCTCCTTGGTTTTCTTAGCAACTTTTGCCATGGTGATAGTGAACCAACCAACTGAAATTATCCCACATTAAGTAACAACCAGTTACATTACCCCTCCAAATTCTTAGTAATTTGTTTGAGTATTTCTGGATGTATTGCTGAAAGTTCCAAAAGCCCTTAACGGCCCCTAATAACAAGTCACTGACCCCACTTGTGGCTAAAAGCAGTGTGGCAATGTTCTCTGGAACTCAGACTATCATAATCTGAGCTTAAAACTTTTGTGTAGTAAGAGTGCCATAAAGTTGATTTTCTCAGGCTTCCACACCACACCTAAAATAAGTAAAGTAACCTGATGAATCTCCAAAAATAAGATTTTAAAGATAGTACTTAAACTTAGTACAATGTATTAAGTAGTAGAGAAATCTTTTAAATTTGTTTTTGGTAGATTTTCTAAACAAGTTGACATATTGCATCTCATTTCTCAAGAGAGTTACACTTGGAGGCTTGTTGGCTCCTTATACAGGTGGGTGCTGGTTATATTTTAAACTGTTGCCTGTTTATGTATTCTGATAGCATTTATTCAGAAACCCTTGCAGCAATGTTTTAATACCAGAGCCATGCTGCTCCTTTATTCAAACAACAACAACAGAGTTATAAGAACAGTTCTATCAATTTCAAACCCCCCTACATTGCTAAAAATAGGAAATTTTGTCTAGAAACTAAAGAGTGAAAGAGTAGCATCTTTGTCAGGATGGTTAGATGTGGTAAAGGTGAATAAGAGTTGTAGCCTGTCCTGTTGTTAGCAAATTAATAAAACAAAAACAACTTGGAGAAATTGTTTGATAAGTGATGATCTACTTTATGTTTCCTACAAGGGATTCAAGTTTGGCCATAAATATTATTTCTGATGTTGATTTGTGTGTCAATCAGTACTGAACATAACAGGTGGTTTGGGTTTACTTGTGGTTCTTGGCTGTTGTCTATGTGCCTGGTTAAGTTCCAACTTCCAACTCCTTAATTAATATTCTAGTTTGGTCGTAACAAATAGGGGAATATGTGCTAGTTGAATTATGTGCCATGCTGATGCAAGTTGAATCTATTCTGTTTTATTAAATGTGTAGTGACAGACTGCAACATGGAATATGTGATGATGGAGCTATGTTGACAAATTTTGTGGTAAGTACTGTACAATCAATGCTCAACATGTCATTTTGTGCAGTATAGTTATTAATATGTGCACATAATTTGCCCTAATTGTATCATAAAAGTTTGAGTATAACACACGCTTCCATTGGTTGAAAGAGCATGCTTTATCAGAGTACAAAACATAGAACTGAGCCAAAGCTGTCATGCCATCTGCCAATTTGTACTTATGTCCGAAACATAATTTCATGTTTCTCCCTACACTTCTTTGGTGCTTTAGCCACTTGCTAGACTCTAGTATTAATTTTGTAATGGTTTGTGTTTTTTTTTTTAGGGCAGAAACTGGAATGAAAAAAAGATTATAAATAATTTGTATGAAAGAGAGGCCTCAACTAGGCAAAAACAGGTATATATTGAAGATAAAAGAAGTGCCATTATCCCACTAATGCCATTAATAGAAACACAATTTTCATTTCTGATATGTTGCTCTCAGTATAGAAAATGTTTGCCTTGCCATCTCTTTGCATAAATATAGTCATCCAAAAATGACAGTGTGTTCAGTTATGTTGCTCTATAGCTATATAATTATACTGTATGCTTCATTGGGAAATAGCATAATGCACTCAAAAAATCCATTCTAGAATTTTCTGACATCTCATTCTTCATGAGGAGTGACTTCTTATCTGAAGGAAATTAATTAATTCTGAGAAATGGTTACTTCTCTTCATGAAAGATTATATATCTCAAAAGCACCATCATTGTGCCTATGCTTGAATGAGGAACAAGTACAATTGCCAAAAGGGACAAAAAAGCATATTCCCCACTCAAACAGAGGTTGTGATGCAAACAAGAGTCAGACTCGATCCCATTTCAAGCTATTATCTATGCCAGCTATTGAGAAATACCATGACTAGTATTTGTGAGAAATGCATTGTTGAGTTTATTATCTAGCCAAAGATTCACACTTCTTAGAAATATTTGACATGCTTTTCATATTGTTTACTTAACTAATTTTATTTCAAAATTCTCCAGGGTGTTGAAAGTCGAAGCTTTGGCACATGATTATTTCATAACCTCTGGGCAATTTCAGTCATGTTGTAAATTGATGCAGAAGCCCACATGACACACACAATGTTTTTGTCCTCTCTATTAGATTGTAGTTGACTGGCTAGAAAAGAATGCAGAGGATTGGCTGAAGATTTTTTTAGAAAGTGACAAAGTAGAGTACTTTTCAGAGTCAGTTTGCTGGTAAGTTAATATTTTAGAGTTTTCACTTTTCAGGAATCACAAACTCTTACTAACTGACCCTTTGTGGGAAAATGTGTTCTCAGGTGAACGGATGTGCACAGCAAAATTACACACTAAACAATTGACAGGGAGAGAAATGACATGCATGGTGTATAGTGTAGTTTTGGTAAACATCGCTTTTCCAAGTGGTGTGTGAAGAATTCAACTACTTTTTAAACAGAAACCCTGAAACAAAAGAAATTGGAGAGAAATTCTGAGACAGTGCTGAAAGACAACTGAGTCAACACAAATGTTGTTGTTATTTTGACCTTGGTTTATATGGAAAAGCATGAAAAGAAATTAAATTCTAAAATCGTGTAAACTCAGCAATAACTCAGCACAGTCTTTCATCTTCAGAAGAAGAGGGGTTCAATCGCACTTGGGTTGTTTCATCTTAATGGTACCAATCTGGTAACTTTATGATAAAAATTCATCTTGTGTTTATTTATATCAGTTCAGTTGAGTTTTTACTGATTCAGTAAGTTGCTTGTTTACTTTAGGTAATTTGGTGTTAACAACTGAGTTGAAAACATAAATTAGCTACTGTAAAGGGTAAAAAAGCTGACATTTCTATCACTCTAACAAAGGGCTAACGCTCGAAACATCAGCTTTTTTACCCTTTACAGTGGCTAATTTACGTTTTCAACTCAGTTGTTAACAATAAATTACCTGCTATACTCTCCCACCGATGCAGCAGCACCACAGTTTCTTTAGAAACTTACCCCTCTATTGCTTGTTTACTTTGTTTGCTTTAGTTTGATGAGTTATACACTTTTTGTGTTTTTTTGGGGTTTGTTTTTTTTTTGTTTCTATTCAATTCAGTTACAAAGCTTTCTTAGAGCATCGTGTAATGCAAGTGAAACTCAAGTCACCATTCACAACTCTTGTTTGAATGCACATGAAGGCTGTTCTGCGAGACATGTCTTATCACACACCAGTGACATGGCATGCAAGCCTTTTAGCCAAGCTTTAGGCAAAGTCCCAGTTAGCCTGGGGCAAAAACTTCCTTTAAGCTTATTTGTGATGAGAAAAAGCATGCTAATGTAGAAGAAAATTACCAAAGAAAAAAAAAGGAAAGATGAAGCATTATTTGTCCTGGATAATGTACACAAAATTTGATGTCAAAGCTCTAGATATCTAGATCAGAAATCAAAGCAAAATACACCCTCACGATTAAAATAAATTAATTACTTGCTGATGATAAGCATATAAGGTAATCTTCCTTCAAGTAATCTGCAATGAAAGCCATTGCAGAAAAAGAAGCCTGAAAAAAATTCAGGCTTTAATAGGATTGAGCTTCAAAACCACATGTTTGAACTCAAGCTGACTCTTGTGGATTCTGTTTACCCATAAAGGAAACTGCTCACTATTAAAGAAGTGCAAGTGCAGCTACAGAAAATTGTACACAAAAAAATTGTTTTGAGGGTTATTTCTTTCATCAGCTGGGGTTGTTATTTAATGTTATAGACTATGCATCCACATATACACTGTAGTTTCAAAATGTTTATCCCTTTTGTTCATTTAGGGAAAACACCCTACACACCCTGCAACAAGGAGGACAAAATATGGGAATGAGAAGACCTCTTGTCACAGAGATGGTAATATCCTGGTTTCTTATTGGGTTTAGCTATAGAATGTTAGTGAAGATGTTTCTTTCTCTTTTTGTTGTTTTAAGTTTAATTTGGGCTGAATGATGCAAAGGACATTAGAAATAAATGAAAGTTTCATCATTTGTCTCATGATGTGAGAGTCAGGCTAATCAATTTTGTATTGATTGCAACTTTTCAATAACCACATATAACCTCACAATTGATTGGCCTGACTCCCATATTCATTTACCTATAAAGCCACAATGAACAGCAGCATTTTCTATAACCAAACCAAGTAGCCCATTTAGCCAAAGCCTATCCAAGTTTCTGTCACATGGAAGTAACTAGGAGCATTACTACTGGATGCATGGGATGCAATGTGAAAGTAGTGTTTTGCCCAAGAATAAAACAACAATTAACCAACTTGGTGTCCAGCCCACTAACTATTAGACTAGTGTGCTGTTGTAGTTCATCACCTAAAATCATTTTGTAAGAATCTGTCTGTCACATAACAGGATCCAGATGCCCCAGTCAGGCAGAACCGACCTTTAGCTGATTTAGATCAGGTATGATCTGAATAATTTTTTTTAGATAAGGCTTTTAACAACCATTTGAAGTTGGATTTGACTTTCAAAAGACAGCAAAATCTGATTGACACTTGTTGGACCCAGTCAATGTCTCTTGTCATAACAACAGCCATCTGATTTTGCTTACATCTTAAACATCATTAACTGTGCAATGTGTTGCATCTGTAGATCAACTCATCAACTTCAAATGTTTGATCCACCCTCGGTTTAACAAGTTTTTGTTCTTGTTTCATCACAGGAAGATGAAGCCAGGTTGTTACAGCATCTTTTTGCTTTAATTAGGGCTGGCAAACTGGAAGAGGTGAGGACACAATTTGTATTTAATTACATTGTCCCCTTGGAAATACCTTAATTTGTTAATTTTTCTTTCTTTCAGGCTCAATGCCTGTGCAAGAAGTGTGGTCAATCTTGGAGGGCCGCAACTCTTCAAGGATGGAAACTATGGCAAGATAATAACATGGATGGAGGTAAAAGTTTATGTGTGTGGTGTTAAGCTGTTATAGGTTAGAGAATAAATTGTGGTTAAATTTGTGGTATATCCATTTCAGTGTTCCATAAAGTCAGTTCTTACCGGCTTTCTAAATCTCTGTGCTCAATAATGTCCCAAGTAAATTATTTAGGGAAAGTACAAACAAGATCCAAATAATAACTGCCTTGAGAATTCACATTTGTGTGAAAACTTTGTTTGATGCAAAAGTTTGAAGAAATGCTAGGAAATTTGTCAAAATGGGGTCACAGGCATTTACATTACTTTTGCACAATATCATAATTATGGCTTAGTTGACTTTCATAGAAATATACAATAATGTAACACATAGAGTAGCAAAATAAGTGCCAAATGTAACTTGTTAGCAATGGGCTGTGGCTTGTTTGATGGCAGCATTGCAAAACACTTACAAAACCTAATGTGTCTGTATGCTTTTTACAATACTAACCAGAGGAAACTGTTAGCTCTTGCCTCTGTGTTTGCAACATGTACAGTGCTGTCCTGGCTAGGAAAATTCCTATTTGAGGGCAATAGCTGTATGCAACCTGCCATAAACATTGGCCCAGGGGTATTGTAAAAACCCAAGATTTGATTGACTTTGCCACAGGAGAATAACAAACCTTTGAATGTTTTTCTGTTTTGTTTTGTTATGTTTTACTTTTTTGTTGTTTTGTTTTTGTTTTTGTTTGTTTTTTATTTTACCATAAGGTAGCATTTAAGAGTGATTGATTCATGATTACTATTGTCATAACATGGAGGGCAACAATTATTTAATGCTGATTGGCTGAGATAGAGGGCATTTTTTCCTTAATTTAGGTAATTGCTGCAGGCAAATACCAAAATTTAGAAACTTTAAGGCCTAAGTTTTCCATATCAATGAAATCATTATGTGTTATGATTTCATTGATGATGAATGCTTTTTTAGGTAGGGCTTGTTTCATTGCATTGCTGTAGTTGTGCAAAAATGAAATTTTATTCTGCTGATTCACACATTTTATAGTTCCTTGATGCTAGCTGAACATTGAAATGGCTTCCTACAAAAGTGCATAATAGTGAGCATATTTGACTTCCCTCATAAGAGAAAATTTTGCCCCATAAACAAATAATCACTTGCAACTTCTGAAAACACAAGTGATATAAATCCTTAAATTTACTTGGCCCCATGCATATGGTTTTGTTTATACCACAGCTATATTACACAAATGAAGATTTCTTACCCACATCAATGTTAATAAAGTATAAATGTATGGGACCCAAACATTTTTCACTCTCTACAGTCTCAAGTGATGAAACTTTATCAGCTGTTGAGGGAAACCCGTACAGAGATGTATGGAAAGCAGCATGCTGGAAGATGTCTGAGGAAGTAAGTGTACATTTTAGTCCTGATCAAGATAAGACTATATCAAAAGAAAAGGCTGATGAATCACATGTTATATAAACCTTCCCATCCTCAGTTGTGGACAGCTTTGTCCATTAAAAAATTAAAACCTTGTACAGTGTTGTGTGGCTTCTTTGGTTCAATATAGGTTGAGACATGGAAAGAAACACTCCAGAGTCTTTTAATGTTTATATATATTGCAATGTATGTAATTAGAAGTATGATTAACATTCCGTGTGTCAAGGAGTGTTGTTATTAGGAATGGGATTGTGCAATTTCGTGTTTCCCAAAATAAGATACTTCAGTTCTGTCTAATGGCCTCTAAAAGGATTGACACTCACCACAGTATCAGGTAGCTATCCTCCATAATAACTTGTCCTAAAAAATTCTATTGCATCATCAGTTAAAACAATGCATGCTCACCATGTTGTTTTTAATCCATCAGAACAAATTCAGTGTATATGAGAGAGCTATTTATGCAGCACTCAGTGGAAATCTCAGCCAGGTAGTTCTATTGGATAATTATAGAGAATACATTAGCTGATGTAACCAAACTTAGTAGTTGTTCAGTACATTCCTGACCTTTACACTTGTATGTTCGTGTGAAAGCCAGTAAATAACTGTTGTGGTCCAATTTATGTTTTATGGAATTATGTTTTTCTTTGTTTCAAATCCATATATAGCTTTACCAAAAAGAAGAATAAATTTTGAATTGGGAAACCTCACCTGAGTTGAATAAATGAATTAGTGATAAGTAAATAATTAGTTTAAAGAAAGATTTCCACCGAGCCAGGATGCAGTACGTTTTACCATTGTGGTGTACACAAAAATGATATGTTTCCTAGTGCATTTATTTCACAGTGAATGCATTAGAGTGAATGATAAGGAAGTTTGTTTGACATTAATATCTTTACAAACTTTTGATTTTGGTAAATATTGAGAGTCCTCTGACAGTTAAAAAATGTCATAATTTTTTTTTTGACCTAAAAAGCCCCATTGGTGAAGTATTTTCAAAAATAATAAATCCAATTGTGAGTAAGGCAACAGGAAAGGAACTATCTTCCTTGTCTGCTTTCCTGAATTTGTCAGAGTGGAGAAGTCTAGTAATACCTATTCTCAGGAGTTACTATTCACAAGCACATGTCTTTCTCGATGCAATTTTTCTAGCTGCTGCTAGATTTTCGTCATTCACAAGCAGAGATTCTTTGGCAAGATAAAACTTTCCCTTCTGGTGGTAGATAAACAGGCAAAAACTCAATAATATTTTATTTGATTCACAGCTTCTACAAGTTTGCAAGTCATGGGAAGACTATCTTTGGGCATTTTACCGAGTTATGGTAGATGTTAGGGTGGAACAGGTAAATGTTGACTTGTTTTAGCTCATTACAGGCTGTTTGCAAGTCAGCAAGAAATGGGTTAGTCAGAGTTAAAAGATATCTTTTAAAGGAAAGAATAGTTAATTTCGCATATTTTTAAATCTGAATTCTGGTATATGTTACCTAGTTGATTTACCAACGTGGCTAAACTGTTTCCCCAACTTTACCAAGAATTGGTGCAAACTTTTGACATGTCTCTATTTTGTGTAGGAAATTCGCCTTCATCCCAGGCCTGAAAGAGATCTGGAAAGCTTGCCTTCCATTTTCTGGGATCATGTGTAAGTGCAATTTTTGCTTTTGAGCTGCTGACAACAGCTTATTACTTTGATTCTAAACTGCAAGGTACATTTTGGCAAAACTGTGTAGGCTCAGGCCATACTCAACACAGATGACTAGTTTTCTCTCAATCATTCACTCAAGGGATTCAGACTAGTAAATAACACTTGAATCTACCACTGCGTCATTAAATTATTGATTCACGTACATTCTGCTGGGCAAACTTTCGGTAACCTTCAAAACTTTTACCTGTTCATCAAGTATCGCAGAAGGGACTAGACACCAAAGCAAGTATTAACAAAAGAGCTACATTTCTAGTCAAGTTTGGTCTAGCTCAAGGTACTTTTTGACCATGACAGATGGCAAATTTTAGTCCGCTGCGAAAATTCTAAGGAAATTTCCTCCAACCTGCTTTGGCAAGCTAAAACTTTGCAGAGGCGTAACAATTAGCTCTGACCTTGAGAGTTAACTGGCTTAAGTTGTAGAAAACCATGTTTGGTGCTTGAGTCTGATACAGCATATTGTTTAAGCGGTAAAAGAGTAAAGTTGCACAAATTGGTTGTGATTGAGACTGAAGAAAGCTAAGGGGAAACACTGAATTAATGCCTATTGTACCCTCCACCATGCAGAGGCTGAATAATTTCTATCTCACAGTCTACCTGATCTTTTTCTAGCCTGAATCCAGAGAAAATATTTGATGAACTCTATGCTTGCCCAAAAGAGGTTTGTTTGTGATTTTTGGGTTTTAACTGTTTAAATTTTGTTCTACAGTTTAAGCCTGCCCATAATCTGTTATGCAAATTGAAACGGCAGTTGATTTATGAACTTATTTTCATGTCAGTCCATCAAACATCAAGCAGAGGAGTTCCATCATGTCGTACAGAAGCATATCATACTAAATGACACAACTGGTAAGAACGATGCATGTGTGGAAACGTTCAACGTTTGGTATTTTGATGAGGAATACTCGTGGAAAGCCAAATTCCTCATACTAGTGGATTGTATATGGATACGATAAGAGTCATGTTAGGAGTGCTAACATGGTTCTACCCTACTTATGATAGGATCTTTGCTTTAAAAAATATTTCATTTGGAGTATCAACTGAGTTGATAATGAAAATTGGCCACCTTAAAGAGTTTCTAAGCTCACGTTTCAAGCGTTAGCTGTTAGCTCGGAGAAAAGGCTAACGCTAGAAACGTCAGCTTAGAAACTCTTTACGGCTGCCAATTTACATCAACTCAGTGGTGAAAAACAAATTATCATGTTACACTCCTCCACCTATGCAGCATTAAATTTTAATGCGTTAATTTAATTACCCTGTTATACTCTCCCACTGACGTAGTACCACAGTTTCTTTAGAAACTTACCCCCTTTTTTCATTTGGAATGTTTGATTACAAATCACCGGAAAAATGATATTCCATTTCATGCTCCTCTCCTATGATTAAGGTTTGATTGAAAAAATGCACAGCTGGCTCGAAAAGGAGGAGAAACCTAAAGCCCAAATACTACGGTTTATGGTGAGAATTGAGCACACTGAGTCGTTTTTAAAGTGGATTATTCTTCTGTGAAAATGGATTTAAATTAACAGGAGTGAATTGAATTGAATCATGTAAATATGTTTGTATTCTAGGCCCATCTTGTTTTGTTTTTGCGATCAGCTGGAATCGAATCTGAGGTTAGTACTGCGCACAATAATTCTTTACATGTATATGCTCGTGTAATGTTAGATATGTTATGGTCGTGTGTTTTGCCATGTAGATTTGAAGATTGTAGTCTCAAGTAGGTATGAAGGCAATTTCTTTGTATTGTAGTGTGTATGCTTATCCAATCTCGACATTTTTTGATGTTAAGCATTCTACGGAACAGAAATGCAACTTTTTTGGAATATTTTTTATTAACAATGGACATTTGACTCAATGCTTGCTAACAGATCACCTGTTGCGCATAATTATGAATAACTCAAGAGTTAATTTGTTTATCGAGAGAATGAGCCTTCCAGGAATACTTTCAACGTGCATATAGCCTTTCTTTAGAACTGGATTATAAGTGGCTTTTCTACTTTTTTTCCAAGTTTATAGGTGAGGTATCTCAGAAACTTATTTACGTTTCTCTTTTCTCTTGTGTCCTGACAGACTGATTTGGATAAATGTGTGTCCATCCTGAAAGCTTATGTTCAGGTGTGTACTTCCCTTTTGAAGGTAGTGTTAAATGAAGTGAAGTTGGCCTAACACATACATTTTTGAGTTCAAGCAATGGAGGCTTCATTAAATATTGATACTTCATGCTTGCATAGCTATATTTTGAACAGTGGTGTAAAAAAAAGGTACAGTTTTCTTGCAGTGATCTCCCAGTTTCACCGATATACACTTTGCCGCATTCACATGAGATCTTATAAACGACACCGTCTTGTTTTAATGGTTCCAGGGCGTCTTGTAAGGGAGAACGGTAATAGATTTAAATTCCTGCGCGAGTTCTTTGTTGGCTGTTACCCTTATTACTTTGTTGGCTGTTACTCTTCACCGCTTGATGAAGACTGGCATTATTGTGGTCGAAACGTCGCGATCAACATCAAAAGTGACTCTATCGTGAGACAAACGAACAAAGTTCATCTCCTATCTTACACCACGATGAACAACCAACACATATTTTATTACAAAAACCAACTATGTTGTGTTTTACAGAGTTACTGTCTTTTATATTACGTTCAAATTTTTATAATCTTTCTTCGTTGTAGACACTAATTGAGGAGAAACAAATTGACCTGGTGGCGACCTACGTTGCTACTCTACCAGCAGACATTCAAATAGAAACCTATGCATACTTTTTAGAAGGTAACTTATATTTTGTAATTTTTACGTCCATTCAATGAGCAGTTGAAAAGTAAAGTTTTAGGGCAGTAAAATTACTCAGAACTTAAATTCTACCTTGCAGATATAGTTGACATGAAAGAAAGACAGAAATGTTTGGAGTTAGCAAGCAGTGCTGGTGGGTGTGTTTATATCATCTGTACATGCATATTTTGTAATTATGACAATAAGGGGTAAATCGTTTACATGTGCCACGGGTGTCAGACATTTACACCATGAAAGAGAGGCGCAGTTGTTAACTTCATTTTGACACAGCAAGCAGATAGAACCTGTCCGTTGTACTCTGTCAAATAACGACGTCTTGGGTAGAGCTGTAATCCATACAGCGCTCTAACCAGCTGTGGAGCCATGGGAAGCTATTCGAGTTGATAGCTCAGCTGCATCGGCATCTTAGGATGATCAGGCGTTATCTTAACTACCAGTTTAAAAGCATAAATACACTGAGATGATCTCTCTTTCATCAAAAACCTTAATTTCGCAATTCAAACCTAAAGTTTTAAAATGTTGCACTCGATGTGTGTTTGAAATTGTTTATGACAGCTACATGCAGGACGCTATCGTATATGAACCTGATGTTAAACGTAGATCGTCATCGAGTTCTTTATTTCTTACTGGTAGAGCCTTCGACTGCGACCTAAATTGGTAGGTCTGAGACTCGGAATTCTCAATTTCTGATCTTTGTTTCATTTTCTGCGTCGTATTATTTTTTATTTTCTAGGCTTGGATGTCCCGCTAATAACCAAAACGGTAGTTGAGTGCATTCGAGGAAAGGTAAGGAATTACACTACATTCAATAATTACTCTTTACTAATACTGACAACTAACTGAACCAACCAACAGTGAACCTGGAAGTAATGACGACAAAAACAACAGGATAATAAGAAAACGGAGTTAGTTTTCCACTATTTTCACTGTTACCGTTTGACAAAAGTAGATTAACATTCGTTTTCAGGAAGACTTTGCGATCGACAGAGGCATGTCGTCCGCTCTGGAAGCTGCTACTGCTACAGTAAGTCATTGCTCATCGAATGTTTTTTAGCCTTCTGTGCTTATCTTCTCGGAAGGCCGTAAACAACTCTGGTGTCGTAGAAGTCCGTAAACCTTCCCGCAAGCCCCAAGCGGTTTTCAAAGCGCCAACCATTGTGAGACACTCCTAACATCTCTTGTGACACGTTCTGGTTCAGTTCTGACACTGGCCATCGTTGAACGAATCTGGTCAGGTTTCTCCGGATTCATCGTTGATTTTGCTTCACCTCTGAATTTCGACATTGTTATTGATTTGAACATAAGACCTATGTCGTCAAACGTTCGCACATGTACATCAGTTTACTCTGAACATATCTGTTGAAGAAAAATTG
This sequence comes from Pocillopora damicornis, assembly GCF_964200805.1. Taxonomy (NCBI): domain Eukaryota; kingdom Metazoa; phylum Cnidaria; class Anthozoa; order Scleractinia; family Pocilloporidae; genus Pocillopora; species Pocillopora damicornis. Next base: position 24,764,672 of record NC_142671.1, read on the forward strand.
AAACTGAAATATATATTTAAAAAAAACAACAACAAAATACAACAAAACAAAAAATGGAAAAAGAAAAGAAAAAATAATTAAAAAAAAAATTTGGCACCGTCAGGACTCGTGAGGAGTAAAAATCTATAGCAAAGCCCACAGTGGCGAAGTTTTGTAGTGACATAAATTTGATGCACATTTAATACCTATCTTATTAATTTCCTGCCCAGTCCCCGGCTTGACCAATGTACAAACTCTGCTCCAACCAAGTCCTCATTTATTCACAAGTTTGGCATCGACAAGAGCTGTTTATAACCCCTCTGCATTTTACACCACATTGCGTTTTTACTGCAATACTCTACAACTATACAACAGTAGGCACATACTGTCAATTCCTGCCTTTTATTTCCCATGTGAACCTCCTGAAGCAAAGAATGAAAAAATCTTGTCAAAACGAATATCGTTTGCTAAGCACTACGTTTCACCATGATAATCCCTATATTATTTTCAACAGTCGCTTATAAATTTTTCACACAACGAAAGACGGCAAGAACATTTTCCAAAGAGAAGTCGTATTATTGGGCAACAGGAGGCTCTTGATTCAACCAAACTATATAGAAGAAGTCAAGTACGAGACCTTTGTCTGTTTTGTTTTGTAGGAGGACCGAAAAAAGATAGAAGCCATTGAATGGTTGGTGTTTGAGCCTTCCCAGCGAAATGAAGCTCTGAAACAGAGTAATGCGATCATGCGATGCTTTATTGGTAAGCATGTGATTATATTCTAATCCCCTTAAATATACTTCTAATATAGTTAATGCTGGAAGGATTTTTTTATGCACCAAGCTACCGAAATTTAATCGCGCGGATATTTTGGAATACAATTATTGAGTAAAAAATCCGCTCGTATTAGATGTTAAACCATCGATGACGGGATTTATTGTTTCAATAATATGTCAGTTTCTAGTATTGTAGCCTTTAGTTTGCCAGTTTTCTTTCTACGGCCTTATTTCAACATCTTGTCGACCGCTTAAGGCGTGCGCGAACGACGGAAACAACGCAAAAGCCTGTGTTCTTTGTGAGTTAGTCTAAAACAAGGAAAACAAAAGGAAAATGATTGTTCACCGCGCCTTATTTGTTGTTCCGCTTTCCGTCTGTAGATTTTGCCTTCTTATAGAGTGTAATACCGTGGCATATTTTACACATTCCGTTGACGTCATATGATAAAATGGCAGATTAGGGGAATAATTAGTGGAAGTGTTGTGTTCACATTTATTTTATTGATTATTTAAGCAACGAGAAAGCACGCCGCAGCTCGCGAAGTTTTCCAAAAGATTCCGGTGGACTCCATCCATGTGATTCATAAAGAATGGCAATCGAGAGTAAGTGTAAAGGTACCATCTCAGAAGTCTCTTACTAACTGTTCTTGCTCTTATTTAAACATTTCCAGGAGAAAAGTTTAATAACAAGATGCGTAAAGGTGATTCCGTGAGATGCGTTGGCTACTAAGCGTAGCATTGGAAGGAATTGTGCAGTTGCACTTAACTACCATGATTAGTCAGTTAGATCAGCTGAGGAAATCCCTGTAGAAAGTTTTGGTGTTGAAGAAACCGTGACTGTGTTTGTACTTGAAAATAGCGAGAAGTGGCAGCTCAAAAACCTTTGCATTTTTCTGAAACAAACTGGAACTCGACCTACTAATATCGTCGTGCTACTCATCGCTTGTTTCATTCCTACAAAGAGAAACAGCTCGGTAAAAGTAATTTCCGTTTGCGCTGATAACGACTTCTCTCCTTTGAAAACGTGTGCTTTAGCCGCGGTAATTTGTTTATCAAAAACGTTAACGAGTACGAAAACAGGCTGTACACTCCTAAGAACCACTAATAGGACTATGGGAGTTATTTCCTATATACTTTTGTGTGTATATATGTATGTATGGGTGTATGTATGTATGTATGTATGTATGTATATATAAATGAATGTGGGGGTAGAGTCTACCTCAGCATAAAGTACTCAATGCTGTGGTAGCAGAGCTAAGTATACACAAGTTAAAGAATTAAAGAGGACGCACCATACAATACTAAGCACATTCTTACTATCTACAAAAAAGAACAGCTTTTCAGGAACAAAGCATAAAAATGTCAAGTCTCTTTCCTTAGCCTGTTACCTGTTCTATTCAACATTGCACTACAATGGAAAGTTCCAAGCCAAACTAACTTTTGCTAAATACTTCATAAAAACAGCCTATAACTTTTCAAGCTATACAAACCAAAGAATGACATTATCCGTTTGGTCAAACTTGTGCATCCTTTTGTGATAAGCAATCATCAAGAGTGACAAATCAACAATGGCATTATGCTTTACTCCAAGAAGAATTCCATTCCTCCTTGTGGAAAATGTGTGAATATGGAATGGCTGCCATCCATTTGACAAAATCAGTTTAACAAAATTAATTATACTGCAGCCAAATAAATGAAGATTTCAGCAGTTTGAAGCCTACTTCACTGGTTTCATTGCCGATATTTGACTTATAACTCGTGTATGTATGTGTATATATATATATATATATATATATATATATATATATATACACACACATACACCCATGAATATAGGACCGGTCCATATTTTATCCGTACAACCCCATGCTTCTAACAATCATTTGTTAAAATGAAACAATGGCAAATGTATCCTTTTGTAATTCTCTGGAACTGCTTTCGTACTAACACCTTGTGACTTACACCCAAAGATTGTTAACTTTCTGTTTGATGTCTAGCGTTGGTAACAAGAAAGTCCCTCCATCTCCCATTTGATATGTGCAAAGACACCTTTTTTTTCTTCTCAAGGACCTGTTGATAATTTGTTTGTATCTCTACTTTCAACAGGGTGGAACCAGTCCCTTGCCTGCTGCCGACGACAACGCCATACGAGAATATTTGTGCATCAAAGCTTTCTTGGTGAGCATCCTTATTAGTTTAAGTGATCACACGATTTCGAGTGCAGTTTGGAACAAATAAGCTCGAGTAAATTTTTTCAAAGACTAGCAAAATTGCACTGGCCCGTAGGGTGAGTGCAATTTGTGGTCTTTGAAAAAATTCACAAGTGCTTATTTATTCCAAATTGCACGAGAAAAATAATGTAACTACGTATTAATAATATAAATGGAAAAATACGAGATAGCTTATCATAATTATTAGAAGCAAAGCGCGTGTATCAAGTGCAAAAAATAATTTATTCAAACCCTGCAAGTTACATTGTGCGTTCGGTCAAAACAATCGCGTACGATCAAAACAATAGTATACAATGACATTTTCACTTCTTAAAGGCGCAAAAAAGTTCAAAGTCCGGCTAAAATGTTCAAGGAATTGTTCAGTCTGGTTTGTTACTTCTTTGCACTGAATTAACCCTCTTCTGCATTGAACTACCTGAAAACTGCATTTATCTTAACCAATCACAACTAGTAATTTTTTCATTTATCTTATTATGCCATAAAGCTACAGCCCTTCACTCTCCATCTGATTAAGGCGAGCAAAAGTATAGCGCACCCTTGTTATTTCAAGTTGATAAACCTGAGTCGCTATTAAAACAGCGTATGTATAATAACCGATGTAGGGCAAATTCGGATCCCACAGTTAGTTACATCATCGTTCGTTTATATCTAACTGCGATCGTATCAATTGAACTACAGGAGTCTCTTGATGCATTCAATGATTGGTTTCAGCATTTTCATCACAATATACCAGTAAGTCAAATGTTCTGTTCTTGCTTGTTCTTTGTGGGCTTTCAAATTGACATGAGGTTCTTACAAATTGTTTTTTTTTTGGGTATGTTTTCCTTTTTTTTTTGGTTAGCCAAGGCCGCATGATGGAGCACATGCTAACTTCACGGAGAAGGTGGCGTATGAACAACGCCTTGAGCAGTACGAGGTATTGTAATCCAAAACAATCCGAACTTGTGTTGTGTCTCGTTGACGCTTAGTGATAGCCCTCGAAACTGATTACCACTTCAACTTACTCTGCCTTTATCGAAAATATAAGTAGAATGTGTTTGAAGTGAAGTTAGAGCAGGGTTTAATTCGTTACTCACGTTTTCCGCAAAAAAAAAAAGAGATACAGAAATGAATAAGTAGTTGATTGATTGTCGCTTTGCATACAATAGGTGGAATTTGGAAGATGGAAGAACTCGCTAGATATTCACACGAAGGTATGACAACTGTGTTGTGTGTTAAGTATTGCTTCTGTCACTCAGTGGTTTTAAAACAAACTTTCCTTTTAATTTGTTCGTTTAGACCACAATGGAAAAGATTTATAACGTTCTGCTATTTCCTGATGGAGGCTGGATGGTGGACCACAGAAATGTAAGAATGTGTTTGTGTATTGCTGTTAACTACGGCGTTGATCAGTTCATTTAAAACTAGTGGATAATGTGGATAATGAAGAAATTTGAGGTAGCTCCAGAGAGTTTCATCCTAATTATGACGTGCGCGTTACCAAAATATAAAAAAATAGGTGTCGGACTGTTGTTTTCTGCGGTTAATATTGACATAAACGTTGTTGTTCTTGAGCTAAAACTCCTCAGAGAATGTACTCACTATCGGTAATTTGGCTGTTGTTTTAATTTTCTCCAACGTTCTTCGGTGAAATCTTGCACAGTTTACATACTGAACGTCTGAATTTTGTCCTTTCGATCATTTTGGTTTTCTGCCACTTGAGTTACAATTGATCTTTTTCATTCAATTGGCAATAGCAACAGCACAAATGTGTTTAACACTCCACCAAATCCTGGGAAATTCTAGCTAAAGGAACGCGATAAATCTCACTCGAATTCTCTCTTTTCTTTCTACCTAAATATTACGTCATGAAATAGCACTTCGCCAAGATTGATACCTGAGCATGCGTAAACTTTCTGATTTGTCGCGCACGCACACACGTACTATCTGAGCTTTTTCTTAATGATTTCCTTTTCGACCCATTTCGTGTCAGTAAAAAAATCAGTTTTCAATTGTAAATATTTCTCAACACTTAATACAATTTAGTTGTGACAATTAACTCAGATTAGACCTAATTTTATCATATCAAGATATGATTTACCGCAAAGCCTTATACAAATTTGTTCATACCGTTTAGAGCTTCTTTACTTTTTTAATAATTAAGTTTCTTGACCGTTATACAGATTTTCTTAAAGAATGCTTTGCGTGGATATATCGAGTTATGGATGCACGCGGAAAGTTTGGAGAGCATGAGAGAAGTGTTACTTTAGCTTCTCGAGTGCTCATTGTTTTCGAAGCGAACATTATTTAGCATATTTTCTTTTCATTTTGAGCTCCTAAAGGTCTCCCTCTGTCGAGTTAGAACGGAAAAACAATCTTGAAAGCTTTAAAAACACTCGGTTAAACTCGAGGGGAACTTTCAGCCCAAGTGAAATTGCACACGTCATGCGATGGAACACGGCCGTGCGGTACATAAGGTTTATTTTTTACCATGGTAACTCCTAAGGAAATAAGTAGGCCTTGCGCGGCGCGCGCTATGTTATTAAACAAGTTAACTAAAGATGAATATTCATCTAATAGAAAACGCAGATAAAGGAACTTCGTTTTGAGTTTCAAGCCCCAAAAAAATTGAGATCAAGTTTGTTTCTGAGAGGCCATAATGTTGTTATGGTAACCCAGTGTATCATAAAAATGATCAAACATTTTTGAGAAGTGATTAGACTTTCTTTTGAAACTATTTTTACGAGAACGCACGAAAATTTGTTGTAGTATCCATCTATCAAAGAGTGTGGATTTAAAGTTATAAATAATAGAAAGTCTGGCCCTACGTAACATAAGCTTTGCTGTGATATGCGTCTCTCAAAATTAAAAAGAAATGATTTAGAGAGGATTAATGGAAACTTTTTTAACGGCTTCATCTTATTGGTGAGCCTTATCCATAACTTTGCTCAACTTAGGAGTGTCTCTGGTAGCCTGCAGTTCAGAAGAGGACGCACTCCATTTTGTGTTTGTGATCTCTATTTGTTCATGGTATATGCTCTGGGTATTTCTTTCGAAAGTTATTTTCAATTTGGCGTCGCTTCCACAGAGGAATGATAATCCTTTTAATTAGCTTGGGCTCTCTGGTGTGTCAGGTGTCAGGTGTCAGGGCTTGAATATGAAAAATAAAGGAAAAAATAATAGCACCATAATTTTTTTTTTCAGGATGAAGAAGAAGACTCGCAACGCTCTCATCAACTTGAGTTGTTGAGACAGCTTTGTCTTCCACTAACTTGTTATCTTCTTCATAATGTTCTGTACTCAACAGAACAGTACAAGCAGGTACTTTCTTTGTCATTTCTTATTTGAAGACATTCAGTGGTCTTGCGGGCAACTTATGAATTATTATTATTTTGCAGTGTTTACAGCTCGCTGATGTTATATCCTCCGAACAATACAGATTGTATGAGGTATCATCTTTTTTTCTCAGCTGTTCATGCCAAAACAGATTGCGTTAAGACAAAGAACAATGGACATCGATATTCTCTAACATACTATCAACTATCCCCACAGTTCATTGTTAGTTTGGGAACATTTTACATTTTGCTTAACTAAAATCGCCATCTATCAACAGAAATAATTTCATTATAAAAACAAAATTCATCAGCTATGATGGAAATGGGATCTTATGCGATTCGCTTCATTCTTTAACCTCGACATATTTAATGGTTTTAACTTTCGAAGACCTTAACCCTTCTTCAGTCTATCTGTGCATAAATTTGATGATGTCTTTCATTTAATTTTGTTTTTTATTGTCATCCCGTTTTCACAGGTTTTCAGGAAAGACGAATTACAAAAGATGCTATCGCTGTTCCGAGACTCTTCGATTGCATTGTTGGGAAACAACCTGGATCCCCTTAGCTATGAAATCGCACAGAAGTGACAGGGTATCAAAATAGGAATAGGAACTTTATGTTGTGACGAAAAGATTTTTCTTGCTCGGGATCAGAGCAGGCAATCTCGCTCGGGCAACCAATCCGAACACAGGATTCTCTTCATCATGTGCACGGGTAGTGCCAGCTATGTAATATGATGGCTTATTATTTTCTCATCTCCTTCATAAGGGGATTTGCTTGGAATAAACCAAATCGGAAATTTTTGGTTTTGGTTCCGGTTTACAAGTTTACGTGAGTTTTGTAAGACTATCAGGTAGAAGTTAGCCCTTAAGTTTGCATCAGGAACTACGAATTCTGTCCTCAACTCTTTCAGAATGAAGGACCTTCGAGCTCTTGTAGAGATGGGCAACGGTGAATAGCTCTGAAAGTGAAGGTGCATGGTGCGAATCTTTCGAAAGAATATTGTTCGAAGCAAAAAGTGATATCAGTATGCACAGTCACAACTGGATCTGAGTAAAATGTTTATTCTATTAGCTAGCACATGATATCCAATTTCTGATGAGCCCATTTTTCTCTTTACTCACGTAGCCTACATTTCTTTGGTCAAAGATGTTTCCAAACTGAAAAATTAAGCTACCGAGTTATAAGCTCGATGTTCAGGCGCGTGGTATCTGAGAAGGGTAAGATGTGAATCAACTTCGACTCATAGAAATCGAGAGTGAATAATCTAGTTGTTGTCGAAAAAAACACTCGTCGTTCAAAACTAACCAACTAGACAAAGTCATGTATATTTTGTCTACAAAGGCACACTGTAAGTTGTGCCTTAGTGAACATTGCGTATCATGGCATATGAGTTATCAAGAACTTATGATGGCGAGCGGACAAGTCTTCGCTCTGTGTTGATTGTCGTTCTTCTAATATATATTTTCTGTATCTTCGATCTGCAGTGTAACTATCTCGTCCCCATCAGGTTTAATTTAGTCAATAAATGCGGCTACTTCCAGCTTGATATTATCCTGTTCAGCCACCTCAAATTAAAAGAGCCAAAACAATCATTTCCACAACTTACTATTAAGCGAGTCTAGTGGCACGTGTCGCAGCCATGTTGCTTACGTTCGACTTGCAGTGAAGGGATACTTCGGATTCAGGGCCAGCAGCCATGCGAACACCGACTCCACGTTTCATCTAAGTCGCCTGGTCATCAATTGAGATATCTCTCAGAATCCTGGACATCCCACGAAACTGCGCTGTCAGGAATGGTGCAGAATAATAGCAATCAGTTCGTTGCTGACGCTCGCGATCTGCGGAAGCTATTACCATACTTGAAGTCAAAGGAGTTCATTTACATCCAAGAGCGAACTCTAGACTGGATTCTCAAACAAAACCAATTGTGCCCCATAAACACGACGACGGAGGCTTGGAAAAGTGACATGGAAAAAGCCAACATGATGAATGCTGACTTTCCCTTGATCATTAGAACACTAGTGGCTCAATTACCGGTACCATTAGTTTGAATAAGACACAGACAACGACTCAACGGACATACCAAGTTATTGTGCTATCGAAATCCGAGAAATACGATCAAAAATAAAACATTGAACTTGAAAACGACATTGCCCCGGGGTTGATTAAACTGCTAGGAGAAACTATGGAACTCCCATTGCCTTCTCTGTTTACCCTAAGCTTAAAGACAGGCACTGTCTTCCAGTCAGTCAAAGATCAACTGCTTCATCTTACTACAATTGAAGGCGTAAAGAATCTCAGTGCGTAGGACGGATTGGAAATCTGCAAGATTGACGCAAAAACTGGTTGAACGAGGGTAGCTGGGGCACTCTGTGCCGCAAAGGTGAAATCTAGTATTTAAAAGTTCAAGAGTAGAAAAATTTTTTTATTCATTTAAAACTCGCATTAAAAGGAAAAAAGAACGATAAAATGCGACATATCATCACTCATGCTTCTAGGAAACAAGATGAAGAAACTGACATCTCTAGGCAAGTGACAACGAGGATGAACGTCTTGTCGTTCATTACAGAACGAGAATGTAGAGCACTCAGAGAGCGAAAATGTTGAGGAAGACCTGGAATCATTTGTTCAGGTACAATTTGTCTCGTTTTAGACATGATATTCATATGATATTCGTTTTCTCGATAACGTGACCTTTTCTGAACATGTATTAGTTTTAAATCTTAAGAACAAGTCTCTGAAAGAATCAAACATCTTAGGAAATGGAAATTTTCAACCCCCCTTCAAATTTTGCATGCAGTTAGGCACTTAGGGGGATGCACAAAAATGCCCTTTTTAAAGGGTGCGGCACTCTTGTTGCCATGGTAACAACAGCTGCTTGTTTGAGGCCTGGGGCCTCATTTTCTTACAAAAGCGTCGCAAAAAAGAATGCAATGTTTATTTCTCTATTTCAAGCTAAATACAACATTACAAATTGGCACTTCTACCATACATAGTAACATCATTCGCCTTTACTTTGATTCATTCAATTTTCCCTGGGAGTGAATGTGAACGCACCAATATATTATTCATCTCGGTACAGTTTCGGTCATTTTTTGTCGGGTAAAATAGGGAAAACGTTTATCTGAATTTCTCCAAAAGTACAACGATTCTGGAACTGAAACTACCCCCCTAGCTGGTTGTAATATTCTAGTTTTTAAATATGTAAAAATCTGCGGGCCTGCCTCTACTTTTTAAAGGGGCAATTCGCGAACGAAGCTCAAAAATCAGATGTTGCATAATTTGGTGATCTATACATCTAATGTTCTCAACAACAAACGTTTCAAACAAATGAAACGTGCGAGGCTTTGAAAGAATGTTACCTCGTGAGTAATATCCCGAAGTGAAATCTCGCCTCTGGTTGTCATCTTTTAAAAAAAAATGATCAACCTTCATGGAGGACAACTCGACTTAACTACAAACATATACCTCAAATCGTGTGCATATCATCCAGATTCCGAGTGCTGCACCTTCTTTCATGGGATTTTGAGCGATCCGAAGTCCTCTGAAGATACACTGTTATACTTGTATGTCATTTAAAACATGTTAAAGTCGGCTGATCTACGAAACTATCCTCACACCGGTAATTTGTTAAAAGCAATTGTTGTCGTAATGTTGTATTTAACTTGAGATAGAGAAATAAACATTTCACTCTTTTTTTGCGACGTTTTTGTATGAAAATGAGGCCCCAGGCCTCGAACAATCAGCCGTCGTTACCATGGCAACAAGTGAGCTGCAACCTTTAAAAAGGGCATTTTGTACATCCCTCCTGAGTGCCTAACTGCATGCAAAATTTGAAGGGGGGTTGAAAATTTTCATTTCCCAAGATGTTAGATTCTTACAGACTTTTTCCCATTAGTGCTAAGAGCACTGAATCCATTTTTTGATAATAATATGCATGAAAAAATTACCCAGGTCTGATTGGTCAAGATAAATGCAGTTT